>NC_080563.1:21585000-21770000 GCF_030253575.1 Rhododendron vialii | reverse complement strand
TCACAACTTGTTGCTCTCTCTCTATGCAAAGCAGGTTTGGTGTCTTCCTAAAAATTCTTCACAATGTTCTGCAACTTGTCATATTTGCCTAATATCATATACCGGATTTTAATACTGCTTTTTAAGATTATTACTTCCATGGAGATGCGATTGCTTGGTTGAATAACTATATCTACCTGAACTCATTAGAAAACACTTTACTTTGCGATGTGTTAGCATACTTTTGTGTTCCTAATATTCATGGATCCGATTCAGGAAAGCAGCTGGCTTTTAAACCTATTTGAATCAACTAGACCTTGTTCATTTTTGGATTTAGATTTGGATTTGGATTTGTAGGTAATAAGTATAGAGAGAAATAGAGTAATGATTGGAAATAGGGGTAATGATTAGAAAGAGATAGAGAGATTGTGTATGAAGACCTAATAGCTCGATCAAGAACTTATGGATGAGTGATCCTTTCAGTCCAAGTGAGCACAACTTGCAGACAAAATTCCATACTTCAACCACCATAAATAGGACTCTAGTCTACCAATTTCCTACCATGAAAAATCATGGCATTGCATGGTTTTAATGCTAATTTTAAAAGTGTTACTTTGACATCATTATTTTTAACCCACCCAAATTATATAATGGGTTGATATGGGTTCAATATCAACCCATATTTATATGGGTTTAGGTGGGTTAAAAATGGGTTCAATATGGGCTGGACTTAAAAACCCAAATTGGCTTGTTTTAGGGGTGCCGATAATGCCATGACCCAGTTTGTTAATTCCATGACATTTCACCACTGTATTACATTTATACCCCTTCTCTCATCCGACTGACTTCTCTACTGCACAGTTGTACTCCTCACCGATTTCTCTCGAGAACCTACTTCCCTACCTCATGTCCCCTGCCCCCGTCTCTCCCGTTTGCTCCTTTTTCTAGGCTTTACTTTCTATCCGATTTGTCGCGCCCCAATTTTCACGATTCTTCAAATTTCCTAGATTGATTGCCAAGGAATAATATAACACCACCATCCTTTTCACCTAATTCTTTCTTGATCTAATTTATCTAGATGACTAAATCATGTTGGAGGGTTGAGCGAGTCAATTCTCAATTAGCTTACTGAATACGTATGTGATGAAATGTGCTTATTTAGAAAGTGCAGAGGATTACTTCCATGATTTCTCTATTAAATTAGAAAAAAACTTGCAAGGAATCTCTCTCTCTTGGCAGCATAAGAAATAAAAAGGTCCTTTAAATGTGTCATCTATCGCTTAATTTTGTGAGAATTCTTGTCTAAGCTTGAATTTTATTTAAGCTAAGTCTGAGATGAGCATGCGACTTCGTGCGATGAACAAGGACTAATCAAAATAGATGGATTCATATCTTAAGGAGTTTGAGAGCTTTTTTCCACTTCGTCTTTCCACATCTAATATATGCGTTTCCATTTCCACCTGGGATATTACTGGTCTAAACTGCATAAGTTGACAAACCCAAATGGGTCCTCTCAAGTATTTTTTGTAAGTGTTGTTAAGTGGTAACTTGAATCTGTAGTGGATTGTAATCCTCCCTTGCAAATTAGAATAATAGTTTTTTTTTTTTTAGTTTTCCCCTAGAGATGTGGGTAGGAAGGAGTGAACATGATGATTATTGTTGAAGGGACATGGAAATTGTCAAACATCAAATAGAATTGTCTTTTTGAAGCTTGGACCAGCAAATGCTCGTATTTCTCAACCTGAAGTGATGAAACATTCGTCAGGGCAATCTTCTCATCACAAGTTGCTCAGTGAAAGAATTGCTTCCCAATTTTCTTTTACTAAAATCAAAAGAAAGTTAAAGCATGCTATGGGAAATGAGAGGAACAGAGTTCCTCCCAATGATTTTGCCTGTAGGGTTTTTTACAAGCATCAAAAGTCGGGAATTAGTGGAAAAGGCTTTGGAGGGGAAAAAGTTGGATGGAATTCCCTAAATATAAACCATTTCTGTAATGGAAGATTTGCCAAACTCGCAATTGGCATCAAGAACAAAGAGAAGAGTTGCAAGCTAGATGAACACTAAAACAAGTATGGGAAGCAGAGATGTGAAATATTCCAAGCTCAAGGTTTATAACAATCTCTACCTTTAGGATATTCTGAGAAGCACATGGAGAGACATTTTATTCACAGAACAACTGTTGTTGCAAATGGCCTAGAGACTGAAATGAAGAGCTAGATATTATTGAATATGGCTCCCTTGAACAGGGTTTTTTATTTTTATTTTTTATAAACGGTGTACTCCTCTGCTGTCATTTGTTTTTCAGATATGTGAGGTGTAGAATATCTGTTGCTAGATTGAGTTTAGAGCCATTAATTTTTTGTTTTTGTTTTATGGTCTCATTGACATTTCCCCCCCTTTTTACTCTCTCTCCCTCTCTCTCTCTCTCTCAACCAACATCCAGTTCTAACTAAAATGTTTTTGCTGCAGTCTGTTGAAGGAATGAAACTTGTATTCGTTGAGTTGGATCAAGCAATTAGCGATCCTGAAGGCAGTGGGTATGCGTAAAATTGTGGAAGATGCTGATAAGCTTGTCTTATGCTTAGTAAATAAGGTAACACTGTTCTAAGATGTTGATAAGCTCGTCTCATGCTTAGACCTCTGCTGGGTCATATTTTGGCTTGCCAAAAATCTCATTAACTTCAAAAACATCTGTGGCAGCTAGCCGAGATATTTGACTCAAATCTCACTGGAGCCTCTTCAAGGCCTTGTGAACATGTTCTCAATTTAGTAATGCAGGTTATTTATTGTCAACGTTTCCCTATTCTACTTGATGTTGATCGTCATTTGATTGCAAAATGCAATAACAAAAAAATAAGTTTTTGCATTGTGATTGGCTCATGTAACTTACCAAGAAAAAAAATGAATGTTGTCTCATTAGGGAAAAATCCCAATGTATATGGTTCAAATGAGAAAACAAAATTGTTCTTTACACTATGCACCGTTAATGGCGTATTGTGTGTGTGTGTGTATGGGGGGGGGTCGGCGGTGGAGTTGACTTGGGAGGCGGTGGAGTTGACTTGGGAAGACATGGATTGCTAATTTCTTTATCGTTGTTTAGCATTACCCTTATGGTGTAGAGTAGTTGTTATGAGTATTTGTTGAGAACTGAGAGTGGACTCTTTGGCGATTTGTGGTATGGTCTGTTCTGCAAGCACATTTGCTTCATCAGAATGCGACAATTTCCGAGGTGAGGAGTGACGATATTGCTAGCATTGTCATAAAATTTGCTAGCACATTTGTTGTTGTTGTGTTGTTGTTGTTTAGCATTACCCTTATGGTGTAGAGTAGTTGTTATGAGTATTTGTTGAGAACTGAGAGTGGACTCTTTGGCGATTTGTGGTATGGTCAGTTCTGCAAGCACATTTGCTTCGTCAGAATGCGACAATTTCCGAGGTGAGGAGTGACGATATTGCTAGCATTGTGATAAAATTTGCTACATTGCTTCTTTTTGTGTATAGGTTCTACTACATTCAAAGTGGGTTGCCATTATTTTTACTGTCAGTTTATAATCATCCAAGAACTGTTATGCACAAGTAAAAACGTGCCAAGGTGAATCACTATTTAGCCCTTTTTCAGTATTTAAAAACAACTCCTAGATTGGCACTTTAAATGGTTCTTCTTCAATTGTATTTAAGGAAGTGTAATAGAACAAAATCTAATGAGACTAAGCATTGAAATTTGCTTTTTTATCCCACGCTTTGTATATTTTTCTTTAACCCATTTTCCTTCTACACTCAGTTTAGTTCCTAGATCGCCAATGCAGTACGTGTCTACGCGACATGTTCGTGTACTTGACAACTTCTATAGTCTCAAGTAGTCGTACTATACATACTTAGTAGTGGACCAATCACATTGGACTAGCAAGTCAGCTTAAATTTTCGGATTGTGTGTGAGATAAATAAAAGCTACAAAAGATTATCATTTATTACACCACTTGTCTAGGAGTCTTTTCAAAAGGTAATCCACTTAAAAGGCATTTAACTTGAACAAGAAGGGTGTCCTCAATAGCAGTGCTTGATTAGCCATGGCATCATGTTACCATTTTCTTGAACTAATTCAACATTGCAAGGGGAAGAATGCTAAGCATATTGTGGTGAAATAGGCTTTACCATAAATAGCATTTTTTGCATGAAAGAAATAGCAGAAGAGCCTAGATAGAAAGGATTGATAGAAATTGACGGGACATATTAGCCTGTACATATGTCCTGTTATTAGAGGAAATTAGGAAAATATAAGCATCAGAGACACTTGGGATTGCACACAAGATTCAATTGTTGTAGTTAAAATTGTTGGTTTAGAGATTTGGTCTTGGTCTTGTTTGGTGCTTTGCTGTTTCTCTTTAGTAGGCTTAGTTTTGCTTGGAGCTTGCTCCCATGTTGTATTGTTTAGGTCTCAAGTATATACCCCTGGCCTTTTTTCTTGGTATTCTTTCTCAATAGGATTAGACATACTAAACAAAAAAAAAAAAAAAATTGACATTTTTTATCTGGATGCCAACTAACTTAACCAACCTACATAAGACGTGAGAGAAATCATTGAAGATGCATTCCTTGGGGAAAAAGCTCATGGGTTTGGGAAATATGTTCATTTTTAGAGCTTGAGAAATATGTTTCTCATCATTTGTAGGAAACCATCAAACTAATACAAAAAAATCTGTGAACACCCGTATCATAAAGCCACAGTTCTTCTGTAAAACAAACCACAAATTGTTGTTTTACGAAAGAACGACATATTGCATGAACAGGATATGCTTCAATTACAACAAAGCTAGGCATCCGATCCCCAAACCGTGAAGTTCTCATCTTTCGTCTATTCGCTCTCTTCTATTTTCTTAATTTTAAGTGTCTTGGAGGCAATTGAGACTGTGGCCTTGCACCTGTTGGAGTACATGTGGATTAGTTGCGTCCAAGTATTTCCCCTCCACTTTACTCTCCTGCTCTCCCCGAAATACACGCCATTCTTCTTCAGAGGGCAATACTCTCTCTCTCTCTCTCTCAACACCATCAGACGATGACTGAAAATCTGACTGGCATAACTCACCGACGCCGTCTTCAGAAAACTGAGCCAAGTCCGCGCCTGAGGTCGACGCCGTCTGCTCTCCCTAAATGGTTGCGCTCTCTTTTTTGCTGGTTGTTTTCCAATCTACATTTTGCGCTGTGGTTTGCCTACTGTTGGGTTCGAGTAGTGTGTTTACAGAGGTGTTACTTTGGGGTTTGTTACTTGCCGATTGGTTTTTTTTTTTTTTTTGTTGGTTTTCATGGACTGATATTCTTGAATGTGTCCCCTTTTTCTTGTCTGTTTTGTTTTCCGGTGTGGCTTGCATGTTGTTGGGTTCAAGCGGTGTGCTACAGAGGTGCTCGCTTATGGTTTTTTACCTGTCGATTGGTGCTTCCTAGCCTATTTGGTGTTCATCGATTGAGGCTTCAGAGCAGCATAGACGCAGGTATGAATCCACATACGATTGCTGGTTCAAGAATCATCTTTAGATTGTTGAATCTATATGCGATTGTGTTGAAGTAGGCCGTATAAAAACATAGTCATAATGTTGTTCTTATATTAGGGCTTTAAACTAAAACGCTAGAAATCCTCAAGCTAACTATTGCCCCTGAAGATGGTTACGTGTTCCTTGGGTGTCCACTTGAATTTTTATGATAACCTGCAATATAGCCCACACCTCACTTTATTTTTACTCTCCAGATTTCTCTTTCTCTAGGGAGAGAGAATGAAACCGAAAATCTTCATCTCCGTTCCTAAAAAAAACAAAAACAAATCCTCATCTCACAATCTGCTTGAGTTCTAAGGTGGGCCGAGTTGAGGCTCCGGACCGCGTCCTTTTGAGACGAGGCGAACATACACGTGCCTTGGAATACAAGGCAAACGTAAACTTTGTTACAAAACGATATGCTTGTTTAAAGGATTAATTTTCTTGTACGTACAAGTAGAATTGCATTCATACCCGCTCTGGAAAGGAGTACCCGGGAAGGATTTAATAGTATTATGGTGTTTTTGAGAATTGCAGATTCACGGAGGTGGGAATGTAGGGAATGCTTTGACCTGCGTGGATCGTCTGGGCTTGAACCCAAGGCTAACTATAACACTTGGACATAAGTGTTATAATTAGCCTAAATTATTGCAACGATCATAGGTTGTATTGTAACAATATGGAATGATGTTTCAGTCTTATATTTGTGTTATGATACATCACTACAGATGAATGGAGGACTAAGCACTGCTCGAAATATGTTGTAGTCCTTGCTGTTTTTCTCATTCCAGTGATTTATGACATGTAAACGGGCTGCTTTCTGCAATTAGCACCCTTCCAAGATTTCCATGTCATAAATCTGCATTAGCTAGGCCATCGAATAGGTGGCAAACACCACTTAAACCTCTCTACACGTGCTATGCCTTCTTCTTTTTCTTCTTCTAGAGAATGATACCTCCACTCAGGAAAAGGCTACAATTCGGTGCCAAAAGCAGGTCTGTATGATTAGAATGATCGAAATGCATTTATTCTGAGACTTGAATGTGTACTCTTCTCTAATTGTGATATTATGCAATAACTCAATTAAAGTGTTCATAAATTACTGAATGTCGTTGAAATGTCTAGAGAACATGGGGAACAATATAACAAAATCAATACATCAGCATCTAATTTCAATTTTTAAGTTACCTGTCACAGTGTCATTGCCAGGAAATTTTACTCACTGATTCCTATTATGGGTATAATTTCTTTTGCTAGAGTTAACACTAGGAAAAATATATTATTGCCTTCATGCGGGATTTGTTAGTGCTAGATTGCAGATGATGCTCAAGGTAGAGGAATACTAGAGGAGCTAGAAGCCAATGGTATAGATACTTCTTTTCTTGTGTGGTAAAACTTGTTGAACTAATCCAATTGCGTTGTTTTACATTTTTACTGATTGAATGCTAAAGGACACCTATTCTATGGTTCAAATGTAAAGCACTGTGAAGAGAACTTACAGATAGATACAGTTTTTCAATCTTGAATCTTTTCTAATTCCCCTCTCCAAACCCAACTAAGAATGAGGCTCCCTCACTTTGCAATTAATAGCCTATGATGTAACATATCCTATGATACTGCTTTACCTCTTCACTAGTGTAGCTTTTGTCACATTGTACCAAATCTCATCTTACTATATTGCTCGCCCCTGATAGCATGCTTTTCAACCATAATTTGTAATTTTATTTAGAGCTTCTCGATACGCTACTTTTTCAAATGATACACAAATACGCTACCTTTTTTTTTTTTTTTTTGGGCCGTCATTGATGGCACTACATGATGTTACTCATTTGTCTTCTTTTTGACTTTCCTTTCCCACTTTTTCTTTGTTCTCGGTCTCCAAGGAGGGCAATTCACCATTTACCTATGTAATCGTTGACAACCAGATGTAAGGGTAATCTTTTCTTCCATTGTTATCAGCATCAATTTCGTAGAGACAGTTTTATTCTTCATTATTTTGTCATTTTATTTTTAGGTGCTTTAGAATAACTGTTCTTCATTATTTCACACAAGTCTTGGTCTAGCGAAAAAAGCAAAAATTTTGTGGTTTCGTTATTCTTGCTCAGAAGCGTGTTTCTTCTGATTAGTTATTCTCTATATTTTGTTGCTTTTATTTGCAATACTGTGTTTTGTACAATCTATTTTTCCATGATTAGTTGATGTATGTGACTTATGCTTTCTATTTCTGGTTGAATTTTTGTTGAAAAATTGAAATGATTTTTTGGAAAATTTTATAAAGTATCTGAGGGTAGTATCTCTTCTATTCAGTAGAAGATCACTCTTTTATATACTTTGATGTCTTGGTTTGATTGAGACTTTCGGAGATTCAGTATCACCACCACACTACCATCCCCCACACGAGCTCCCTAATAGTTAAAAAGGTGTGCTGCTGAGATCCCACAAAAAATTCTATGCCGACACAGCTATACATCCCTTTGGTACACTTTTGTAGCACGACAATCAGTTTTGTTTTTCCTTCGCCACTAAACCAGCAGGATGCGGGAAAATGGATGGAGATGTGGTTTGTCTTGTCCGGAATTTCCTTCTCTCTAGCCTTCATTAAACGTATTTTCTGTTTGGTTCATGCTCTTTGATTGGAGTAGGGTTTTGCAAGATCTGAATAAACACAAAAAGAAAAAAATGAATTCTCACATATGTTATTAAAAAATTCAGAGCAAACAGAAAAAGAAATGTGCTCTATCTCATGGTTACTGTAAGTTAACATCCTTTTATGATAATACTTGTAGGGAATCTTTTTGACGAAATGAGTTTTCAACGAATTATTGAGTAAGAAATTCTATTTTTTATAATGTACTTATTTTCTACATCTAATCAAAGTTCTTAAATCAATAGTACTGAGCACGCGGTCTCGTGCAACGCATGAGCCGTAACACTAGTGGCTGTAAAAGTTCAACATTCTTGTCTCTCTTTGTAAGGGATTATATCAATCAAGAGTTGTCTTTTATTTTCACCATTGAAAACTGCTCAAGTGGAGTGACACCATATTGTTTTTTGCCTTAAATTAAATGTTTTGTGTTTGTAGTCTAGATTCTCTAGAAACCTGAAAATTTCTAGCCTATTTTACTATCAGTTCATTTATGCTTTATCCTTTGATTTCATCTATGATTTTGTTCATAACATTTTCAGTCAATATATTTTTACTTCCGAAATAACAAATTACTTGTGGTGGCTGCAACTTTTGTGCTATTTGGTTGGGGATTGACCAAAATTTTAGGTGCCGTATGTCCAGAGAGAACAGATTTGATTTTGAGAGTTGTAAAACATTTCTTTATTGAAAAGGAAGTTGCTTCTAACCTTGTTAATGGATGTCTTGTATAGTGGACTTAAAGCCCTTGAAGTCCGGGCCAAGAGCAAGAATGGTAGGGGAATATTGGAGGATGCTGAAGATTCTCTTGTTCCAATTGTTTGTATAGAGGAGGATATGTTTATTTTGGTGGATGATGTATTACCGCTACTTGAGATAGCTGCCTTGGAATCCTTGCCTCCAAAGGATGATAAGGGTCCTCAGAACCGAATGAAGGTGAGTTATGTGAAATGAGAACGTATTGTCAAAAATTTATTGAATGCTGCAAATTTTTTGGGAGATATTTTGTTTTGTCACCGTATTCTATGCTTCTATAATCTATTGAATGCTAACGATGGTGTCTGGGACTTTGTTCCGCCTATAATCTCTTGGTACATGTCGTCCTCTTTTCCTGCGTATACCAGGTAACTACTAGGGTACCTAAAGATAGCAACCTCTAGGGAGAGATAGTAAATTCATCAGTGGTCCACCCTTGAGATTCGGACCATAGACTTCTACGAGAATTTCTAGGTCCTTGTCATTTGAACTATCCCGCAAGTGGTTATGTATCTATTGATATAAGTTAGTAAGAGCTTTTGCTTTTAATACTGGTATGACAGAACAAGGGAATGGTAAAAAGTATAATCATTGGATGTTAGCTTGAGCCCTATCTTTTGGTACTTCCAAAGGGTTAGATTCAGAATTCAAGTCCTCAAGTTTTTCCCTACACCAAAACTTATATAAATTGAAATAAGTTTGGTTTCATATTTTGATCAAGATTAAACTTCTAAAGTTGGATAAAGTTGTTGTTTCATATTTTGATCACGATTGAACTTCTAAAGCTGGATAAATTTTCACTCTCACCAGTTCAGAGAATTACAACTGCTGTCTCGCTCACCAATTCTGAAAATTGGAACTGTGGCCTCGTGGGGTCTTGTAGTTATTGTTTGTCATCTCAAATTTGATTTTTGTTTATATTTTTTCTCTACTTATCCTATTTTTTGAACTGTGTGTTTGTTAATATAGAGACATTATTTTTTGAATTTTTAATTTGAGAAATTAGGTTGTCATGACGATTAAAAAAAGAAGCCCCGTCCTTGGCCTCCAACGTGGTGGAGAGGACTTTGGAGGCACAACCAAAATCTATGACATCATATGCCACCACGAAATTGCTTGTAGGGCTAAAGTTTAATTAGGTGATCTTAAAGTTGTGCTTCTAATCTTATGAATCAATGATTAGAATCATGATATTTATTCCAAATTCATTTCTAAATTCTCGTAAAAGATTTCATTCTTCTAAGTACAAAATTTAGGCATCTTAACAATAATAGTTAAACAATAATCTTACTGTTCATTCTCAAAGTTTTGTGCTTTCGTGCGAAATAAATAAGCCTTGAATAAAATCATACAGTTCCTTTGGATGGAAGGGTAATGGTAAGAGGAGACAAGGAAAAAGAATAATATCATATCTTTTAGTTGGATGACCAGAAGATGTGAGAAATGGTAAGAAATGAAGAGAACTGTTTGATTGTTATTGGACTATTTTTATTGGTGAGACCTTGCCTTTGTCACCATTTCTAACAAGCCAAAGGGCGCTTAGAGAAATGAGAAATCATTTATTGTTGGGATCTTGTTTGTAAGGCCTCTTCTTTCAGTTTTCATTTGCTTTTATAAAATGTATTAGATCTTTTTTCTCATCACCGAACATTAGCAAGACATAAAATGATGAAGAGTGGAAAAATCTTAGGACACATTCATCATATCTTTTTGAAGTTTGGGGTGAGAGAGAGTGATCTGTGAGTTGATTGTGTACTTTTTTACTTGGATTGTCTTGATATTCTAGGATTGTCGTTAGAAGTGCTGCTTACATAGATGACTGTGTTTGACATACTGGTGCCAGTTTCTAGATTGCTCCTTTGGAAGGTCTTGCTTGACTTGTTGGTGTTGAAAAATAACTTAAATCACCTGTGCATTTTCCCCGTATCGTGATGTAATCACTAGAAAATTTGACTATCTTTTTGTAGCATGTAAAAGACTATTTTCACACATTTGTAGCCTTTTACAACCTACAAAAGGACAGATTGAACCATTGAAATTAGGATTTGATGATGCTAGAAAGATTTCAGCGAATTGTCAAGCGGCTACATCAGTGACATGGGATAATTTGTTATACAACAGGGGGTATTGGTAATTTTTCCAACGTGAGGGGATAATCTATAATTTATAAAAATCTCAAGGGTAATTTTGATAATTTACCTTTATAGCTATCTAATTCTAACCAAATAGGTTATAAATAAGTCAATGATTTCAACCCATATACTACCTGTCCAAATTGACTCAAATCCATCCATTCAACTCTCCTAAGGCATTTATAGTGGTATAATAAAAAAAGGATAATTAAAAGTTGACACATCTTTTAATTATTCATTTAAGAGGTTAAAATTAACAATGTTGAGATTCACAATGATCACTTTTAGTTCATAATCAAAATAAGGGATCTACTACAATTTCACACACACACACACACACTTTCTCTCTCTCTCTCTCTCTCTCTCTCTCGCGCAATTCACTCTCCTCCATTTACGTTTTTTTAGGCAAAAATATATCGATTACCTCCTTTAATTTTGGAGAAAAAATCGGTGATATCTTTCCCTCCTATTATGAAAATTTTTTGGGAGGAAAAATAGAAACGGGAAAGAAGAGTGAAATATCTTAATCTGGCGATGATATGTTGAGTTGTAGATGATTGAGAGATATGAACTTACTTTTGGAGGGAAAGAAAGAGAAATAGCTTATAGGTGAAGTGAAGAAGATATAGAGTAGACGAAGAAGAGAAGAAGAAAATGCCAGTTGAAACATGCGTGTATACAAATTTTGAAACTAGTTAATTTATGTGGTGTGAGGTGCATAAATTTTGATTATTGAAAAATGTTGCTAGTTTTCGTTATTTAAAGTCTAAAATTTGATTACTTCTAAGAATGTCGCTAAGTTTGATTATACTATTGTGAGTCATCTTTTGCATCAACATTGTTAACTTTAAAAACAATTGACTTTTGATTATACCATTGTAGATGGCCTAATGGCATGTATTTTCATACCATCATTCATAACCTTCATGCAATGGAGTGACAGAATGCTATCGCTCTAGCTCACGAGTCATGACCTTTAATAAGCACCCAGTCCTAAGAGCATCCGCAATGGTAATAATTAAAACTAATAACAAAAATTTGTCACGTCAACATTTGATTATTCATTTAGTCCATAAACAAACTTAATAACCTCTACCTCCGCATTGGTTATTTTTGCATCCCTAATCAAAAAAATCCCCACAATACAAAATGCATATTTGTCCAATCGCAAACGAGTTTTAATTACGCACCCGACCACACCAAATTATTCGACTCGATGAGATGATTTCAATGTGGGGTGTTTTTGAGTTATTGAGTTTGGTTATTGGTAAAAGTTAAGTTTGGTTATAGAATGAGTGAAATTTGGTTATTTGCTTAAAAGACTTGTAACTTTACTTATTATAATGTGGGGTATTTTTTGAGCATTGCTGTTAACTTTACTTACAATGGTGATGCTCTAATGCACATTTTTTGGGATCTATTTTGGAGCGAGTCCGATTTTGTTTATCCTCACCAAACAAGGGTGAACGTCACTCTCACTCTCACTCTCACTCTCACTCTCATTAGTTGTTTCTAACTTGTAGAACCAAGCTACCAAGTTTAACCACAGTTAATATTAAAAAGCCACAATTTATCTTTCTATTGGGAAAGTTATCCCATGCATTGCAAGAGAAACAACGATTGGGAAATTGACGTCGGATCTGAAGAATCTTAATTGCAAATCGATGTCGGATCTGAAGAATCCAAATTGCAAATTGCTGAAGAAGCATTAGATTGGGTGAGCATTAGTTTATTATTTTTATTAGCAAGTAATCGTAAAATCAATTGAGATTGCATGCTTTTGTTCACGAGGATAAATCAATTGAGATTGTGGCTTCTCTGAGAGGATAAATCCATTGAGGACATTGTAATGGAGAAAATCTGTGACTTGGGTTTGGATAATATATCCAGCAACTTTGTCACTAACAAGAAGATTAAATCCCGATATTTGCTTTCTAATTTTACTTTTCGAGTGCTAGAAATTAAAATTTGTGCTTGTTTCTATTATAGACTTTTCCACGTCAACATATGTCAGATAGTGTCAATTTATCTTCTTGAAAATGCCGAAAGATGATGAAGATGAAAGAATAAAAGATATGATGGGGAGAAGATTAATCTCGATGCATACACTTTTTTTGGTGTTTTTATTTGTGGAAACAAATTGTTGAATTACTTTTGTTGGTCTTTTTGTTTTGAATTACTTGTTAAAAAAAATTGTTAAACTTTCGAATAAATTTTTTGGATTGCATATGATTGCTTGAAAAATGTTTTTTTTTTTATTTCGATTCGAAAATATCCTGTTGCTTTTTGGGAGGTGGAATTATATATGTTCATTGTTTGGTGTTTTTTTTATTTCGATTCGTAAATATCCTGTTGCTTCTTCAGCAATTTGCAATTTGGATTCGTCAGATCTGACGTCAATTTCCCAATCGTTGTTTCTCTTGCAATGCATGGGATAACTTTCCCAATAGAAAGATAAGGCGGTCATACTCCATAAATTATGGCTTTTAATATTAACTGTAGTTAAACTTGATAGGGTCTACAAGTTAAAACAACCAATGAGGGTGAGGACAGCGTTCACCCTCGTTTGGTGAGGGTGAAGGAACAAAATCGGACTCTTTTAGAGCTGCCTTATAGTGGGTCGGGCGAGGGAGGCGAACACCTCAATGCCGAGTCTTTCTCTGCCACGGACTCAATGTCAGTTTGTTACCTGCAAGATGGAGTAACGCACAAAGACAAACCTTTTTCTAGACTAAAGTTTGCTTAACAAGAAAAACCTTTTCTATCTTCTTTCTTTAAGTAAAGAAACAAAAGACTTTCTGCAACAATTATGCGGCATGGGATCAAGTTACATCTCGTACGCGTACTAAAAGAAGTGGTCCCAATTTCCAAATGGAAATATTTTTCAGTTATTTGGGCAACCATGTGAGAAAATTCAAAGTGATTTTTTTTTATAGTGGTACAAACGTATATGTACGTGAAAGAAGAAGCTTGCTTCTTTAATTGGAGAATAACACTAATAAGTACTACTTGGCACTTTCTCATATAGCTAGCTAGGTTATTCATTCCTTGTGAATTCGGCCACCCTAAATTATAGACCAAAGACAGGCCCCATGAATGGACATCTCAACTATATATATAGAAAACATAATACGTTTTAGATTGTTAATCAACAACATAACTAAAAGTTTCAGCTATTAAAGAAAGAAAGGAGTAACTTATTATTAGTATTTTTTAGCAGAATTATTATTATTATTATTATTATTATTATCCTTAACACGCCCCTCATATGTAGTCAGTCTATTCTCCATAAGCGGGCTAAACACGTGTAAGAACTTAGTTATTAGGTAAGGCATTAAAGTGCGAACACACGCGAATGCTATTGCCTACTCTGATGCCTTATTGGATTTTTAACCATCAAATTAATCATCTGACATAGCTAGGGGCAACTTTAATGTTAAAATCCTTAACAATATAGGAGTAATATGGTACAAGTGTATTAGTTATGTAGCCCAAAAAAAGTTGACACGTTACTCTTTTTCTTTGTTAGTTGTTCAGCACTTGTAATTAAAGCAGCAAATATGTGTAAATTGTTAAACATTACTGAATTTTTTTTACATCAGTACGTACAAGAGTGATTGGCGCACACAAACAAAAATAATACTGTAGTATAAATCTTGAGAGATCTCGAGAATTCGAAAACGTACGTACGTACGTACGTACTAAGCGAAGCGATTTTGGGTGATCGCCATTGAAGCCTATACCATCGGAACAAGGAGTTTTGAATCAGATCGCATATATATATATATATATATATATATATATATATATATATATATATATATATATATATATATATATATATATATATATGCGACAATACATATGTGCCTCAATTCCCCAGCAATTTTAGTTATCGAAAATTCTAGGACCATGATAGGATAACTGGATTGAATTAGGTACAGGAAGCAAGAACAAAATAAGAACAATAGAGAGAAAATGGTGGATTGTATTGATTGTAGAGGAAAAACGGTTACAGAAAAGGGAACGCTCGTCCCAATACTTTACTGGATTATCATTCTTCCTTCCTTCTCACCTCTTCTCACTATTTATACCAGACTAGCTAATCTCGCGCAACAAACTAACTAATCTCGGCCATAACAACCACTTAACTACTTAATTTAGCATAATTAACAGCTGTTGGGCTGACTGGACTGCTACTGAGCTGGACTGAGTTGTTGGGCTAAACCTTGGCTTGGAACTTGGGCTGAAACAGCTGCTGTCGTAAGCCCAATGGTGTCTGCCCCTGTGCTCTCCCATCATAACTGAGGCCCAACAAGCTATTTGTAGTAGCTGGTCTATCAGACCACACCCAAGTGCACACCCACACACACAAAGTGGGAAGCAAAGGCAGATTCAATGTAGGCATGGTGTATGTATGTGTACATACATACATATAGTCAGTCTCAAATGAGGTGGTTTGCATTTTAGTTAAAATGTGGACCTCCTCATTTCTCTCATTTTCCGATCGAATTTTGATAATCTGAACCGCTCAATGTATTTAGTGGTGTTAAGCGATTGATTCATGGTTTGGTGGCAACAAATTGGTGCATTATATGGGTGGTAACAGGTAGGACTGTTATTGAAATCGAATGAACCGGACCAGAAAATCGGACTAAACTGGAGTTTTTAAACTAATTCTCTCTCTAGCTCTCTTTCTCTCTCTCGTCATTCCTTTCCCACGTCCATCTCTCTGTTAATTTTTAGTTTTGTTTGAAACCCCCAAACTCTGGTCTGATCTGTTATGGAGCTCGGTGTCGGCGTTGACTGTTGATGCGGTGCGGCGAAGTGGCGACGGGATGTAGACCGTAGACGACCACCAAGGTTTCCTCTCTCTCTCTCTGTGTCTTAGAGACCAGCTCTTACTACTGTAGTGGTGGTTTTGTTTGGGGTTGCTCATAATGGAAACCGACCAAACCGGTGAAACTGAACCGAAATTGGATAAACTGAATGAAATTGGACCGGATTAGTTTTGACCGGTTCCGGTTTGTAACTTCTCCAAACCGAATATCCGGTTCGGTCCCAAACCGGATCGGTATCACTCCTAGTCATAGGTTCAAAACTTGTTGCCTACTTCTCTTTGCTTCATTTTTAATGCTCCAAAAGTTCTCTCCGTAATTTCTCAAATATTTATTGCACTAATACATACTTCTTTTGTCCTAATTTTAAGTGTCCATTATGGTTTTGTGTGCCATTTTCAATTGTTCATATCTCTCAATCTATGTTGCTAAAAATATGCAATAAAGATCTTGTTTGATAGATCTCAATTATTTTTATAAAACAATGATTTTAAAAATATAAAACATAATATATGTCGAGAGATATAAGAGTATCAGCAGTTGAATAAGCAAATATGAATAATCAAAACATGCCACATCAGCTTTTGATTATCCATTTAAAGGTTGCTAAAGTTAGCAATGTCAAATCTCACATTGGTTATTTTTTGCCTATAATCAAAACCAATGGTCTCTCCAAACTTTTTTCCTTCATTTCATGGATATTTTTTGAAAAAGCAATTTTTGAAGGAAAAAAAAACAGTTTATGTTATAAACAGTTAAAAAAAAATTAGTTTTTGAAATAAAAAACAGTTTTTCAAAAACACATACTTTGTTCACTTAAAAACTGTAAATACAATTTTAAGAAATTTTGAAAGAATTATATTTACACAAATAGTTTTGAAATTTTAAAAACTATAAATACAGTTTTAAAAAAACAGATTTTGTGTAAAAAATAGTTTTCTATAAAAGAGTTTTGAAATTTCCAAAAATAGATTTTTGAAAAACACACTTTATTTACTTACAGTTTTTAAAATTTTTTGAAAAAAATCTGAAAGTTACAGTTTTTTAAAATTATTTTTTGAAAACATTGTTGAGAGAGAGAGAGAGAGAGAGAGAGAGAGAGAGAGAATGGAAGAGAGAATGTTTTTGTGTAATGTTGGTGTAGTTGATTGAGATATAAAATTTGGTTATTGACAAAATATTGCTAGCTTTGATTATTGAAGAACTAAAATTTGATGAGTTGTTAAGAGATTGCTAGGTTTGGTTATTCCAGTGTGAGCACTTTTTTGATCAAGCATTGCTAACTTTAACAATTTTTTGTTTTGCTTATTCCAATATGGATGCTCTAAGGTATTGAAAATGACACGCAGAATTGTAGTGGATATTTAAATTGAGACGGAGGGAGTAAGTACAATACTAGCTTAACAGTAGGAAAGAAACAGTGGAAGAATCAATTCTAACAATAGGAAAGAAACCTTGGCAGGAAATCTTTACCGCAACTAGAGCAAGAATCAAGTGCGACATCTCGATCTCTATAATATTTCTCTTTATCTAAAATCGCCCTTGGAATCTGTCTATTTGTCCCCACAAAATGTGGGGGAATGCCCTATTTCTAGACAACTCGATCGACCTCGATCTCTTTCTAGGCGTAGGCGGGGTGGACTAATTACTGGAGTACTAATAAACTTTGGACATGTTTCCCGCGTGTTCGAATTTTGGGATTTTTTTTTACCATCTATCGTGGGCAAAAAGTCCTTCTATCACCACACTCATTCACACACTCAATCACACATCCACCCTCACAATAGGAATTGAGTCCGTACACACTATACACCTAGTGTGTGTGGACCTCACTCTTATTATGAGTGGGGGTGTGTAAATGAGTATGTAAATGAGTGTGGTGTTATAATTATGGAAAAATTTCAGTTTGACGCCTCATGGTTTGGACCGGGTGCGGATACACCCCTCTCCCTTTGAATATCATCACATAACACCCAGTGGTTTATGGACTGATGTGCACATCTAACTCTGTTAACAGAACTTGTAAAATGATTATAATGCCCTTGTCTTCTTCCTCATCCCACCACTACCCCAGCTCTCTCTCTCTCTCTCTCTCTCTCTCTCTCTCTCTCTCTCCTCAACTCAGTCTGCTTCTCCGTTCCACACCACTGTCTCAATTTCTTGAATTCAACAGATCACTCTCTTCGGGATAAGTTTCTCCCAAGGAGTTGAAAGCCAGCGCGAAGCAGAAGCAAACGGCCCAGAGGCACCAACAGAGTCCTGGAAATTATCACCATCATCGCCATGGTCATACCCAGTCCCCGGTTCACCACAAGAACGATGGTGTAGCCGGAGCTAAACGATATGAAATGTACTCGGGCCACTGACCTCTTGATTTGAGATCACTACGTAGATTCTTGGCGCTCACTGTAATTTACGAGAATATTTTTGTTACAGCTGAATTAATTAGGCATATAATGGCGTGTCATGGTATAGATTTGCAGTATTAATGAGTTCTCTAATTTTGGACTTGGCGTGTAATGATGGATTGCAAGATTAATTTGTTAATTTGGTGGATCTCGGCGACAGGTGGGGGAGATGTTTGGGCGTTTTGGTTACCCGTCGGTTGCTCTCCTGGGTGGAACCGGTCTTCTGCCTAATGGCTTAGGATTTATCAAGCGGCTGTTGTGGTGTGGTTCTCTTTACCCGACCGCTGTTGCTGCTGGCTGTTGTGGTGTGGATGTTGGTCCATGGGGGTAAGGGTTTGGGTTTACACCAGTTTAGATGAAGAAGATGGAGGTGGGTAGGATGGCACTTGTGTAATTTTGGGGATAGGTTAGGGTGTTTTGTTTTAAAATTATTGTCATACTCACAATCACTCTCAAAATAGGCGAGTGAATCACACCTCCCGTTAAATTAGATGGGAACTCTAACTGTGCATATCAGTCCACAAATCACAGGGTGTTATGTGGTGATATTCAAAGGGGGAGGGGTGTATCCGCACCCGGCCCAAACCACGAGGGGTCAAACTGAAATTTGCCCTATAATTATTGTAGAATTATTGGTGGGGAAATTGAAGGCTATGGTTGTCATTCTCTGTCTATTGGCCGGAGTGCGAAAGAATTGACTACTTTCTGCACCCTTTATTCGGCCTCACTAACCACTAGATATTATTACTTCGGCACAAAGTGTCCCCTCATAATCATAAAAGCCTCTAAGCTAGCTGGTTAATATTGTTGGGGCTATTTAAACTTTGATTATGATTTCTTCCATGATGGACCCCCATCTCCGAGGAGGACTGATTGAGGGCGGATGAGCCCGGACAACTGCTCTAATTCACGTTTCAAATTTCTACTAAAATTGTTTGTAGTACTTAATTTTACCTAGAAAAACTTTAAGAGCATATATGTTTGCGTGCCAAACATATATGGTTTTGAGAGCCGCCTTTAAGATCCGGTGAAACATGAGCAAATCACTCAGGATTTTGTGTGAAATAATAACCAAATCACGCAGGGTCGGATTGCAAGGTTGGGTTGTTTTGGTATTACAACTTATCCTCTTTCTTCTTTTTTTTTCAAAAGTAAGAAGATTGTATTACTAAACGCCCAACGATACTAGCTTACAAAATGAAAATCATTACAAAGAACTTAGAAAAAGCCAAGCTAATCATCTAACAAATACAAAATGAGCAAATCACAAGTCAATTGATGTATTTCATCATAATTCAAGCATAGTCTGATGCAATAGCGATACTTTTAAACTGCATAACATTTAATTAGGAGTCTCAAATGAGAAAGAGTGAAAAGTTAAGGACAAAAGACACCAAATACCCAAACGATCAAATGCACTCCAACCAAGAATAAACACATGCACCAATGAACTCTCAAGAATTACAGATCTGTCGAGCCACTACGAGTTGTTCTGCCAAAGAAGATAGAACGCTGAAACACAGATATCGTTGTGAATCAATCTTTATTGAGAGAACCCGATTTGAAAATTAAACCAAAAACGAAACTAACAACTCTTCTCGTAAACAAGAGACAAAACTCTCACAGATCAGACGGCTAGTCGTTGATCTGGAGAGACGGAAGGAAAAAAAAAAAAGAACAAACAAAGAAATGGAGTCGGAATAGTACCATGGCCTTCCCCTCCCGCCACACACGGGTATGAAACCCACAGAGGAGGGGAAGGGAGAAGAGGAGATGTGGTGCCAGGGTTGAGAGAGTTGAGCGATATGTATTCACGGGTTAGAGATAACTATTTACAACTTATCTTAGCACAACTTTTTGTATTATAATGCTCGCTCACTCAACATCCCGTCATTTCCCTTTGGTTTACTACTTTTTCCATTTGCATATTTAGGCCTAGTTCCAAAAAAGAGAGGACAATTTGACCTTTTGTTTGTGTCTTTATTAAAAAATTCACATTTTTTTAGTTTTGCTTTAAATTTTTATGAATTATTAGTTTGTCTCGACAGGAGAAATCAGAAAAATAAAAAATTATGACTTCTACCCAAATTTTAGAATATCCAACAAAAAGTTTTTTTCGTGGATGTGTCCAAAAATATTTAAGTAAAAGTCATAATTTTTAAACTTTTTTGATTCCCTCGTCGAGACGAACCAATAATCCACAAAGCTTGTTGCAAAACTAAAAAATGCAACAAAAAAATTGAATAAGGGCAAAACAAATAGATAAGTTGTGTGTGTGTATATATATATCGGGAAACTAGGCCTTACTTTTCCACCTGTATGTGTGTTTGGTTGTCCTCACCCATAACATAATGCATTCCATGTCTTTTCTTTTTTTGATGTCGAAGAACAAAACACAAAAGTAGAGGGCGAGAAGCCTTTTTGACAAAACCCATTTTGGTTAACATTAAAGACCGATGGAATGTATTGTACATCATACCTCTCAAACACTTTAGAGAGAAAATATATGACACATTCTAACCACATAATCAAAAAAGTTAAAATTACAAATGCAAAATGCCCAAAAGAGAGGCTCCCAAACACCCCTAAAATAGAACCACAATCGATATCACACATGAATCTTCGTATAAACAACCTTTCATTACCGGAGCGGAGACTATTGTTTAGCCTCATGCAACATACCTTAGGTTTTCTGACCGCGTTGTTCCGTGTCAAAAATAAATTTATAAAAGCTTGGAGTTAACTACTACTCCGTAGAATAGTGGTCAAGACCGAGTGTCGATCCGCAGTGACAAATTGGATAAGTTACTATAATTCGATCAACTTTTAGATTAATTCGGAAAAGTAAAGATTGATTGGTTGAATTGTTTTGAAGAGCTAATTAAACTAAAGAACAATTTAATTAAAAGATTTAGAAACGATGGAGGAAAATATCTAGGGTTTGGAATCCACTCCGACCGCATAACAACAATATGCATAGGTTAGGTTTATTTATTCGAATCAAAAGGGATTATCGCTAAGGCTTGCAAATCCTAACGATAATCGTCAATAAAATAATCAGGTTGTTAAAAGGCATAGACTATCCCATAGCACGGACCGTCTCTCAATAGCACGATTTGGCCATCTAACGGCACGATCCGTCTTACGAGCATAATCTATCTCAGAATTCCAACCACAATAAGTGAAAACCATTGCAAAACTAGATATTTGAAATCTAGAATACAAATACTCAATCGATGGAAAGAATTAAAATCAATTCATTCAATTGAAACGAAAAGAATTCTGAGTTTTACAATCGATCCGAAAAACAAACCAAAACTTATGCATAAAAGAGGTTACTTGGCGCGAAGTTTCATCTTCTCCCTAGACAAGGGGTTTAGCCGGCCATGGGAATGGAAACCGTAGATATATGGATTGATAAAATCATGGTCGGAATGCTAGAAAATCCACTGATCCGGTCGAGAACCCTGCGCCCAGAACTGCCGCTGATCACGTCCAAAAAATGCCGCAGCCGACTGTGTTAAAAACCCTTTTTCTTGTCCTTTTTGTAATTGCCGCCGCTGACTTTTCTTTGCCAGGCCCTAATATAGAGTTATTACACCTTAGGTCCTTAGACTTTGGAACATGCTATGAGTTGGTCTCTAAATTTCTTAAAGTTTGCACTTTAACCCGTTAAAATGTCAAGCCTCCAAATATCTATAAGCACAAGAAACACATCACTTACCTCTAAATAACAATATAAATAGACTTAACAAGGCATAAATTAGAATGATTAAATGGGTGCTTTTCAGCACCTATCACACCCCCCAACTTACACTTTGTTAGTCCTCGAGCAAAGAAAATAAAAATACAACTAAAAAAAAATAAAATAAAATGGAAAGTTCTTTTAAACCCTCTGGTGGCCCCGGTAGGACGAGTGAAGTCTCGTAAAAGTGCGAGGGTTATCAGCAGTGAACACCCACAAACACGAGGAACCTTTCAACACAAAGAACATAGCCTGTCATGCAACTCATCAACATATCAAGCAGAGGACACAAAGCTACCACAAAGATATAGAAAGGCATGCCTAGTTCCAAGTGCTAACAATTCAAGAAATAAACTGTGGCACTGAAGTTTAGCGTGTGTGAATATGGGCCTCAATCTCATATGAACAGTAACCAACCGCTTTCTCTGGACCGAGTCTCGACTTCAATTCTCACCGTGTCATGCACTCACAAATGAAATCACTCGAAACAAGGTGCATTATGAACTCTCGAGTGTGTGGTTTGGAGGTTACGTAAATGGAAAGCAAAGTACTCCACACACTATGACACGAAAAGAACGCTTTATATAGTGGACACACAATCTCATGAACAAAATGTCAAGTATTGGAACTCTCCACCAATCAAACCTCAACCCAACACTCCTAAGATCAAACAGGACTTTATGCAAGGTTATAGCGTTAGGGATGAGATAATGTATCAAGGCTAGGATAAAAATAGATTCAAGTGTGAGAGAATAGGCGAGTATTTCAACTAAATGGGGCAAATATGTGTAATGTGTACCCCGCTAACATTAATTCAACTCCACCTTATCTCTCCTTCTAACCCTTCAACATCTTTCAATTACAAAGCAACCATTCCTCTCTTTTTTAAAATTATCGGTGCCCCTTTTTCTCTTTTTTTTTTGTATGTTGCTTTTCTTTCTTTTTTTAAAGGGACATCATCAATACTCCGCAAAATTCAACAATCTACCCAAAAATTAACCTTTACATTCTCGCATTTCTCCAAACACAATATGGAATGTGGAGCTAACCAAAAAAAAGCTAAATCTGTAAGGCTCGATGTGGTTCGCGAGGGATAAATGTGAACACAAAGGAACAAACTAGCCCAAATATCAAGAAAATGCCTGTAATCCTCTCCCAGGTGGTGTAACATCCATGTGACAAACCAAAACTAAGAGATATTGTTATGCATTCAAGTCCAACACTTGGCGACCAAAGATAATGAGATTGACAACAAATGTTTCTTTCCATGACAAACGAAGAGTTTATTCGACACCACTCCAACAAAAAGCTAAGGCACGAAAGCTCACTCGGGCATAAGTCTCCACTAATCATAGCCTTTAAGAACAGTCAAATCATAGCTCACAAGTAATCAAGGCCCGACGTGCAATGTGCAAAAATGCTAAAACAAAAGTGCCAGCAGTCTAGCCGGTGAAACCACGCTGCCAAAGAGATATCGAAATGATAGCAGCATGCTTATACTCAAGTAATCAACAAGCGAGCACAACAGACAACAATCTCATGCAGAAAGACTCCCATTTTTTTAATTTTCAGTTTTCTCAATTTTTTTTTCGTTTTTAAACAAACTACTAAAGAAAGCATCCAAAGTATGCCCCACCCCCTAACTTAAACTAGTCACTGCCCTCAGTGATTGCAAAGGAACTAAAAGAAATAAGGCAATGGAAAGAAAGAAAGAGGAAGGATATCACCTCGAGTGGAGAAATAAGCAGAGCAGAAAAGATATGGTGGCCGAGAGGCCCCCCAACTTGAATGAAACAACCTGCAATGCGTTAGTCTCCACCAAAACAAGATATGAAAATAAATTACAAAACTAACTGACAAAACAAAAACTAAACAAAAAGAAAAGAAAACTCCAGAGATTGCATAAAAAACATAAACAACAATTAAAATCCACAACTTTCTTCACGCGAAAGACACGGGTACTACTTTTCTCCCTTGTCAAAGACTGTGGTTCCCTACTTGTTGGAAGAGCAATATGCGTAGGATTCAACGATATCTTGAGAAGTGGTGCTGTCATCTAATAGGCTGTCACTCCCTCTGGGGCTGCGAGATTCCTTACCCACCACTCGGCTTATGAAGCAATCTCCGCCAAGCTGGACACTAAAGTCTGATGGTTCAGACAGATTTCTCGCTGCTAACTACGCGCCTGCCGCCAGACCCAACCTCCTAAGTACTACATACATAGCTTTGACAAGGTGGCTATACCAGACCGTTGGAAGCCGTTCGAGCACGGCAAACACTAGAGGTATCTCATCCTCCATGGATTTAAAGTCTCCTAAACTTGTCACGATCCATCTCACACTCAACAGTCTAAAAACAGTTTTATCCTCTTCTTAAAATTTAATCGAGATGGATCATTCCAAAAGATATTATCCAACCCGTCTATAAAAATGAAATACGATGGGTCACATAACCAAGTTAGAATTGCTCCTATAGTCACCATATGAATAAAATCATACCAAGGAAAATAATGTTTAAATGGCAAGGTTTCAAAACTCACCCTAAAAATTAAGACCGGAAAAGACACATTGCTCTCCATCTCTTCCTTGGAACTATGGATGTTTATGCAAGAACCACCTACCCCCCAACTTTGAGTACACTCCGTAGGTCCATAATCTATTGTAATAGCATCTACCAAATCAGCACATGAAGCCATAGATTTAGGCGGCACAGGCTTTAGCCCAAGTTCTAATGGGGACCTTACAAAAGGAGTGGGCGGTTCACCCACAAGAGTGGGTGTAGGCTCAATTTTGATTTGTCGAGGAGGGGTGGCCATTTGATGTGTGGAACCAAGTAAAGTGTTAACCTCCTCAATAGACTGGTCAATATCAAAATTCTCAAAGTCAAAATGAGCCAAACAAGTGGCCAATGGGTCATCAGTCAAAATAGAAGGCAATGCCTCCTCCACTAAGTTCTCTACGACATCAACTGCAAAACAGTCTTCCTCCACTGGAGAAGGTTTTGCAGCCTTGTAAACATTAAACTTAAGGGTCATGTTTCCAAAGGTCACCTCCATCTCCCCACTCCTCACATGAATGTTTGCATTAGCCGTCGCCAAGAAGGGACGACCAAGAATAACTGGAGTTTGTTTAAGGGTTTGCACTGGTTCTGTGTCAAGGACTATAAAATCAGCCGAAAAGTAAAAATCATTAACCTTAACAAGAATGTCCTCAACTACTCCACGTGGCACCTTAATGGATCTATCAGCTAATTGTAAGGTAACCGACGTGGGCTTCAACTCCCCAAGTCCCAATTGTTCGTACACCGAGTAAGGTATCAAATTGACACTAGCCCCTAAGTCTAGCAATGCTCGCTCAATGACATGGTTCCCTATTCCTATGGAAATAGTAGGGGTGCCTGGATCTTGTAACTTAGGGGGAGCAATTGATTGGAACACTGAGCTCACTTGCTCAGTGAGAAGGACCTTTTTCGATACATTGGTTTTACATTTTCTCTTTTGAGTACAGAGGTCCTTCAAAAACTTAGCATAAGTGGGGACTTGTTTGATCGCATCTAGGAGAGGAATGTTTACTTTGACTTGCTTAAAAACCTCAAGGATATCCTCCATAGATGCTCCTCTCTTAGGAAAGGGAGATGGTGCATTCAAACATGATGGGAACGGGGCTTTAGGCACATAGGGTGGTACCTTAGAGCCCGCTGACACAGAAGTGGGTGATGCAGGTGTGACTGGAGGGGTTCCCTCTTTACTCTGCGAACTCTCCTTCCCAAAGTCATCGGGGTTGGAGGGAGCCAAATGCTCCTTCGGCTTCACTTTCTCTGGTCGGGTTTCGACCTCTCTCTTATTACGCAAAGTCATAATTACCTTAGCATCAGCAGGAGGCGAGTCATGAACCACAAACTGTCCTCCATGGGGTTGGACAGGCTGATTGGGCAACCTACCTTCGTCTCTACGATTGAGTGCATTGGCTATTTGACCCACTTGGGTCTCTAACCTTGCGATGGACTGTGTGTTGGTGCGCACTTGCTGTTGGGTGTCATTTAGTCTATCAAGTGCTTGTAGCACCTTTTCCTCAAAGGATGGATCCCGCAAGGATTAGGGATGTGCTTGCTACTGATTCTGTGAGAGATAGGGCACAGGGTTAAACTGCATGTTGAATGGCCTAGGCTGCTGGGCGAAACTATTACCCTGGTGCTCCGTCTTCCATGAGAAATTGGGATGTTTGCTCCATCCCTGATTATAAGTAGTGGAAAAAGGATCATTACCCAGTTTGGAGAAACCCTGCGCATTGGCATACCCTTGTGCAGCATTAACCTGTTCTTGCACAAACAAAGGGAATTGTGGTGCTGCAGGACAATCAACAATATAATGGGCCGGACTAGCACATAAAGAACATGCCTCCTGATAAGGTGGAGGCTGTGAGGTGGCCAATTCCTTGGTGAGAAGCTGTTCAACTTTCTCAGTCAGTGCATCTACTTTAGATTGGAGGTCATGAGATGGTTTAATCTCATACATACCTCGTGGCTTATCAGAACCAGTAATGACTGACTTAGTTCTCCTCTCAAAAGAAACATTTTGCAGGGACCCTTCGCTCATAGTTTCAAATAACTGCCAGGCATCCTCTTCATTCTTAACCATCACAGAGCCTCCACATGAGGCATCAACCATCACACGATGCTGCGGATGCAGCCCGGAATAAAAACTCTATACTAGTTGCCACTTAGGTATGTCATGGTGCGGACACTTACGAATGAGATCCCCATATCTCTCCCAAGCCTCATAGAACTGTTCATTCTCAGCTTGTTGGAAAGTGGTAATCTCCTGCCGAAGTCTGAGTGTTTTTCCTATGGGAAAGAATTTCTTAAGGAATGCCGCACTCATTTGCGTCCAAGATGTTATAGAATTAGCTGGCAAAGTACTAAGCCAATGTTTGGCATTCCCTATTAAAGTGAATTGAAACAAAATCAATCTCAATGCATCCATCGGAAAATTATGAATTAAAAGCGTGGAACTGAGGGCTTCAAATTCAGTGATGTGTTGATATGGATTCTCTTGAGATTGCCCTTGAAACTTAGGGAGCATTTGGAGAGTACCAGGCTTAATCTCATAGTTGTTAGCCGTGATGGCCGGTAGTCGTGCACATGATGGTGTAGTATACGCTGTGAGGGCAAAGTGTGAGTTGAGAGGGAGGTGGTTAGGTACCACAAGTGCTCCATCAGCATCATCTGCCATTGTGACTAAGTTGGTCTGTTTGTTAACCCTACGTCTCCTATCTAAATCCAAATTAAGAGGTAAGAGTTCGGTTTCCAAAGACCGACGACCAAGCATGCAAGTTCAATACCCCAGAGGTGTTAAAACTGGGTACTCCAGACACAGACACTAATTTGCCAAAAAGAAGAACAAACTCACAGTGGGTCAACGAAATCGCTTTATATCACGGCACCGCTTCTCCACAGTGATCTTTGCTCGTTTTGTCGCCTCGTAACCTGTAGCTAAGAGTACCAATACTAACAAACAAAAATAAAAATAAATAACAATGAACTAAACTAAAAACTAATTAAATTAACGCAACTGTGCAAACTGTCCCCGGCAACGGCGCCAAAATTTGACCGCGTCGTTCCGTGTCAAAAATAAATTTATAAAAGCTTGGAGTTAACTACTACTCCGTAGAATAGTGGTCAAGACCGAGTGTCGATCCGCATGGACAGATTGGCTAAGTTACTATAATTCGATCAACTTCTAGATTAATTCGGAAAAGTAAAGATTGATTGGTTGAATTGTTTTGAAGAGCTAATTAAACTAAAGAACAATTTAATTAAAAGATTTAGAAATGATGGAGGAAAATATCTAGGGTTTGGAATCCACTCCGACCGCATAACAATAATATGCATAAGTTAGGTTTATTTATTCGAATCAAAAGGGATTATCGCTAAGGCTTGCAAATCCTAATGATAATCGTCAAGAAAATAATCAGGTTGTTAAAAGGCATAGACTATCCCATAGCACGGACCGTCTCTCAATAGCACGATTTGGCCATCTAACGGCACGATCCGTCTTACGAGCATAATCTATCTCAGAATTCCAACCACAATAAGTGAAAACCATTGCAAAACTAGGTATTTGAAATCTAGAATACAAATACTCAATCGATGGAAAGAATTAAAATCAATTCATTCAATTGAAACGAAAAGAATTCTGAGTTTTACAATCGATCCGAAAAACAAACCAAAACTTATGCATAAAAGAGGTTACTTGGCGCGAAGTTTCATCTTCTCCCTAGACAAGGGGTTTAGCCGGCCATGGGAATGGAAACCGTAGATATATGGATTGATGAAATCATGGTCGGAATGCTAGAAAATCCACTGATCCGGTCGAGAACCCTGCGCCCAGAACTGCCGCTGATCACGTCCAAAAAGTGCCGCAGCCGACTGTGTTAAAAACCCTTTTTCTTTTCCTTTTTGTAATTGCCGCCGCTGACTTTTCTTTGCCAGGCCCTAATATAGAGTTATTACACCCTAGGTCCTTAGACTTTGGAACATGCTACGAGTTGGTCTCTAAATTTCTTAAAGTTTGCACTTTAACCCGTTAAAATGTCAAGCCTCCAAATATCTACAAGCACAAGAAACACATCACTTACCTCTAAATAACAATATAAATAGACTTAACAAGGCATAAATTAGAAGGATTAAATGGGTGCTTTTCAGCACCTATCATTTTCCAATAATATACTGTAATTCCAATATAACTAGCTAGTGGGATCTTTAAAAATAGCCAGCTTTTCTTTGTTGCTTATGTTTAGCCATTTTCCCCCCTCAAAATTTGATTCAATTTTTTTTTTCTGTTTTCCAATTGCTTCTTGTCTAGATGCACATAGAAAATTAAAACTTCATCGTTACAGGAAAATTAACTGAAGACAACAAGATTCCATTTTCTCCCTAAAAATGCTTTTTTTTTCCTTTTTTCTTTTCCCCTTCCATTTATGAATATTTTTCTAAATATTTCCGATCATTTAATGAAGACTGAAGAGGGACACAACAAATTACGTTTTATATATTTTTAATTTTCTATTAAAATTTGAAAAGAAAAGTTATATTTTTGTGAGAAGTTGCATGAGAGGAAATTACTAAACATGAAAGCAAGCTGAAAAAGTGGCAGACGAAATAAAATCAAGAAAGATTCATACTACATAGACATGATTTTCTACAAGAACAAGAAATTGAATTAGTCGGTGAGAATCCGTGTCCGGCCGTGATTTAAAGTACCTTGGCGATACAAAGGGATAGCCCAGATGGGTTGCTCACAATTACAAGAAATATAAGGAGTATCAAATTTATGATTTTCTTTAATTCATGTCCATGAGAGATTCTTGGTACAATTGACCCCACATGGCTATGACATCGTTAATATTTAAATGATAAATGAATAAATTTCATTAACACCACTTGAGATTTACCTTAATAGTAGATACCCCTCACGTATGAGAAGTTACTATAAACTCTATGTTGTTTCAATATTCATTTTGAACAACTACTCGACCAATACATTATAGAATTAGCTAAAAAGTGTCGTATATTGACAAATTCATCATTTTCAAGAGTATAATAAATAATAAAAAGCTTTAAATTCTAAATTTTTTTGTCCCAAAAGCAATAAATTTGTCATTTTTGATTAAAAAAATACTCCGTAGTGCTTCCGAGTAGTAAAAAAATAAGAATTTATCTTTAAATTTACCCTTTTTATTAAAAAAAAACTCCTATAATGGGTAAAAAAAAGTCACTTTAATTCAACATATGTAAAAGTTGATAGCTTTTTATACTAATTTTTTTATCATAAAAAATGGTTAATTTTTTGATACTCCTATAAGTCAATTTGACTAATTCCATAATGTGTTTGGACATACAATTGTCGATTGGGGGTGTCGATGAAATACACACAGAAACCACAATGGTTTATTGTTATCTCATAATTAAGTGAGGGGGATATCCTTTACTAATTAAGACAAACCTTGGTGGGTGTTTGGGAAATTTACCCTATTTAAATAGATAGAGTTTGTTGTAAGGTATGTATGACAACAGTCCGTTTCAAATAGGGGTGAGCAAAAAATTCGTCAAACCACGAATCCAGTCCAAACCAATCCAAACCGAAATGTTTAGTTTGGTATTTGTATTTGAGTTAATTCTGGGCCGGTCCTAATATTGGATTCCATAGCCCACCAAATTCAATGGGGTAAAAGTACATTGCTCACTAAGTCCTGTGGATGTAATTTTACTTTTTTACCCCACTTTAAATAGTAAGCCCATCATTTAGGGTTTCAAATGAATGCAGCCCACCCCCCATGCCACCACGCCACCACCACCGCCGCCGCTATCACCACGCCACCGCTGCTACCATGCCGCCACCACCACCACCACAATGACCACCACTGCTTCGCCTCAAACCTCGCCTTCAAATATAAGGTTGAAAACCCCAAGCGTAGGGCTAGATCGTCGGTAGCATAATAATCGGAAAGTCCGGGATCGTACCCACAGAGAATCGAAAACAGCTTATTCGGAATGTAGATTTTATATGGTGGATTGTGGCGTTTAAGAAGGCCAACTTGATTTTGCGTTTAACGATGGAAAGGCTAAAGTAACAAATTAGATACGAGCTTTATAAACTAAAAGAGGCAAGTCTAGGGATCGTCTAACCCTTGACTTAAGCCGTTATCGGTTCTCGATTTAACTCAGGCGAGAGTCACGACCTCGTGCTCACGCCCGGAAGATTTAACTTTAATGACTACGTTTATCAAAAGATGTGATTAAACGGAACTAAACAAACCTATTTTTGCTAATGTATCTAACACGTAGGAGGCCACGAGCCCTCGGTATGTCGCTTGCCAAGACCGCTTGACTAAACTTCATACCAAGGAGTTAACACCCCTCGCTTAGACCAAAATGGCTAGGTTAATCCAATTCCGAAAACCATGATTTTAAGCCCGAAGTTTCGAGAACCAAATAACCGCTTAGATCTTTAGGATAGATTAGCCCAAGACTTAGCCAAAAGACTACTCACACATAGCTAAAAGACTAGACATGGTAAGAAAATGGAGCGAAAGATTTAACCGAAGAAAACGAATATAAACTTGATTTATGCAAAGATCCAAAACGTAGCTACAACATTAATAAATGAGAAATTAACATAAAGTAAATACTTACTTGAGTTCTAAGGAAATTACAATAGGAAAAGCATGAACAACAATGGAGATCTCTCCTAGAGAGAGAACTAAAACTAGAACATAAAATAGATATTAGATAAAGTGGGAGAGAAGAGTATTTATACAACTCAACTTCTCTCCCAACAAATATCTTAGAAACATACTATAAGTAGCAACTATTCCATAAATGGAAAGTCCAAAAAGTAGCAAATATCTGGCCGAGAGCTCCCCGTATCGATACAGATTATGCAAAGTATCGATACCACATCGCTAAGCTGAGAAGACCAATTTCCCGTAACGCGCCCGTATCGATACGGTTTATGGCCGTATCGATACGGAACTCTCTGGCTGCCCAATTAACCAACGCGTATCAATACGGCCCTTAATCCGTATCGATACACAGAGCTTATCTCCAGTCTTCAGGCCAGCCTCCAAGACTTGGCACCCGACGGCTTCAAGCAACTTCCACAGCTCCACAGCACCTTATTTTAAACCTTTCTTTTACCTTTTCTTTACTTTAATTTATTTAATGAAAATAAGAAAGTACCCCCCATTTGGAAACAATGGCATTACCAGAATTTCAAGATTCCAATTAAATCAAAATGTCAACCCCCCACTTTTAGTGTAAAATGGAAATCTGCACATTTTTCGCAAGAGAAAATGGCTCGAAATATGACCTTGCTCTTCAAGTAAAACCTTGTAACTTTGTAGTTACTCTTAGAAAAATTCAAGGATCAATTACCGCTATTTTTAATCTCGAGAATCGATACTTTTTCAGAAAGTCATTTTTCCATAGACAGATTTTAAGGGGCCGACAGGGTCTTTGGGTACTTGGAAGCACTTGGGCCATCCATGGCGTTGAAATGCGCCTTATTTGCACGTTTTACCTGAAAACACTAAAAACACACCTTACGTGCAATATCGTTATAAAAGCTAGATAAATGCAAGTTAAAGCAACATAAAACGGGACTAGTCGCACCAAATATCTACAATATTGGGTGCGCATCAACCACCACGTCGCCACCACCACCACCACAACACCGCCACCACAAAAATCATCACTATGTTATCGCCGCCACCACCACCACCACCACAATTAACAGTGTTAATTTTTGTCTAAATTAATAGTGTTAATTTTCAAATAAATTCACACCAAAATTAATAATATTAATTAATTTATATATAAATTAACAGTGTTAATTTTCATATAAATTCACACCACAATTAATAGTGGTAATTAATAGTTGGCCTATATAACCTCCTACACCACCACTCTAACACCGCCGCCACGATTAACAGTGTTAAATTCTATCTAAATTTATAATTAATAGTATTAATTTTCATTGTCTTCATTTCTTAGCCAATTATCAATTAAGGAGGATAATATATGAAAAAAAATCTACAGTACACATCCCTGTATATGAAGGATTCTTAAATTTGGACAAAATTTAACACTGTTAATTATAAATTTAGACAGAATTTAACACTGCTAATTGTGGCGATAGTGGTAGTATAGGAGGTTATATGGGCCAACTGTCAATTAACACTGTTAATTGTGGTGTAAATTTATATGAAAATTAACATCGTTAATTTAGAGAGAAATTAACACTGTTAATTTAGATAGAAATTAACATTGTTAATTGTGGTGGTGGTGGTGGTGGCGGCGGTGTGGTAGTAATGATTGTGGTGGCGATGGTGGAGTGGTGGTGGTGGTAGTGGAGGTGGAGGTGGCGGCGTTGTGGTGGTGGTGGTGTAGGAGATTGTATGGGTCGTCTGTTAATTTAGACAAAAATTAACACTGTTAATTGTGGTGGTGGTGGTGTGGGAGGTTATATGAGTCGACTGTTAATTTAGACAAAAATTAACACTGTTAATTGTGGTGGCGACGGAGTGGTGGCGGAGTGGTGGTGGTGGTAACATGGTGGTGGTGGTGGTGGCGTAGTGGTGTGGGTGGTGGCGGTGGTGTTGGTTGCACGGTGGCGATGTGGTGGTGGTGGTGGCAGCGTGGTGATGGTGGCTAGATCGTCTCTTTCCAATCGCTTTTTTTTACGAGGGGTATTTTTGTCAACAAAATAATGAAGAGGACTTACTGGATTATAGGTTCTTTGGGCAGGACCTAGTAAGCTATTCTTCACTTAGACATGATCGGCCAGGAAGTTCCCCGTGGTATTTTAGTATTATGGTTTGGTCGTGGTTTAAAAAAACAAGAAACCGCTTTATATGGGTTGGTTTGTGGATTCACGTTCATGGTAATGGTTCTAAACCAATCTGAACCGTATAGTACATCATATATATATATATATATATATATATATATATATATATACACACACACACACACACACACACACGCGTGCGCGTGCGCGCGTGCTTATAGTTATACATATATATAATTTAATTATAATTCACTAAATAAATATGGGAGTCGTAATCAACTATTTTTCTAATTTATTCATCCATCGCAATATTTAGTTTTCCTTCCCTGTCAAGATAATTTAGACTAAACTTTTATATATTACAACTCATTCCTAATTTCCTATGATTATAAATTTATTATACACAAAAAGCAAATAGAATCACCAGATCAGTCAACTTTATGGGCCCGATTCCTAAATTTCTATACATGAAAACCAATTTCAGTATTTAATTTTCTTAGTTTAAGACTTGAGGCAATTGTCAATATTCTACTTTTAATTAGTTGGTTGATTATAGTAATTTGAATGGAATTGGTTTTAATATAAGTTTTCTTTTCATTTATCTTCGTAATTTTAAATATTTTTTTGAAGATGATAGCTTAGTTTAAAGCAAACCCTGATTTAAAACCGAAATTGAACTGTATTTTAATGGTTTGGATTGATTTGATTTTATGCCTTTTGTGGGTTGGTTTGGTTCCCCAAATTCGTAATCCGTAGGAATTGGTTTAGTTCTTGGTTTACTATAAAACTGAATCAATCCGAACTATGCTCACCCCTAATTTCAAATGAGGACCTCTTAACATGTGGACCGTGCGGACCTCCCATTTCTAGATTAAATTTTGATGATCTGAACCGTTCAATGTGTTTAAAACGTGATTTTAAGGGTGCCCGCTAGAAATCGGCAAAAAAGAAAAAGATTGAAAAGACCCTTAAAATCACGTTTTAAACACATTGAACGGTTCGAATAATCAAAATTTGATCCAGGAATGGGAGAAATGGGGAGGTTCGCATTTTAACTAATATGAGGGAGTCCTCATTTGAAACGGACCGTGTATGACAATATATTATATGCATACGAGGATAACAGATAAAGGGGGTAAAACCTTTACTGACATTCGTTTGAGACAAATAAAACCATTTCCTTTAATACTCCCTCTGTTTCAAAATGTTTGAATTTTTTGAGATTGTGTGTCATTTTAGATTGCTTATATCTTTCTATTTATGAATTTTATCTAAATTTGAAAATTTTATTTAATAGAATAATTAAAATCTATCAAACAAGATCCATATTGCATATTTATTAACATTCACATTGAAAGATTTAGGTAATTGTAAATAACACGCTATTCAAAAAAGGTCTAACATTTTGGGATGTGGGAAAATGGTGTTCTTATGGCAAAGGGTTTCTAGTGGTGGTGGTGACAACGGTAGCATGGTGGAGGCAGTGGGGGTGGCCGTGGCCGTGGAGGGTGGTGGTTGTAAAAGAATGAGTTATATACAAATACTAACAAATTCTATCATAATTAAGTAGGCATAAGGTTACTTAATTTTTATGACTTTTTAAACCTACAATTAAAGAGACACTTAAAATATTATTTAGTGTGATGAAATATGAGAGTATCAAATCAACATAATAACTTATTATTTATTACATTCAATTTTAAGTGCTAAATTGGTTTATCAAAGAACCCCTAATGACTTTTTCTCATGGAGAATTAATTTTATTTTAGCTTTTTGTCAAAAAAATATTTGCACTGACTAAATTAACTTTTTATGTAGTAGGGTTTTCAAATTAAATTACTTCTGTCTTAAGTGACCTTTTTTTTTAATTTTAAAGTTGGTTAAATTTTTCATGTAATTTTGTTTCCCTTTCTAAAAGAAATGCTTAGTCTAAATATATTTGGTGCAACACCAATAAAAATTCAGATAAGACAAAAAAAAAAAAAAAAAACCACGCTAGAACTCAATTTAGGGTGAATAAATTGAGGCTATGCTGCGATAACAAGTTTGTCAAGTAATCTATTGTATCAAGAAATTTACTTTCTTATGTAGTTACTAAAAAATATTAGTAATACGTCTAATTAATTAACTTAATTCTTTTGTACATTCTTTTCATTACCTTCCAAGATCCAAACCAAAAATGCTAGGGGTGCAGTTTATATCCCCAACGACACGAAAGCCGTTTCCAATATTTATTAATTATTGGAGATTAAATTATATATTCTGGCAGTGTAAAGTTTCCTCCAAATAAATTACATTGTGTCAAGTCGCCATGTCTATTAATTAAGACCATTGTTTAAACGACATGGCGCAATATAATTAATTTGAACGAAACAAACGTTTATACCGTCGGTGTATATAAGTCATTATTGACAAGGTAAGTTGTCACTAAACTAGAACTATCTTTGTAATGCCCCGAATTTTGAGTACGTTAAATAGACAATTTTATTAGAAACTTCAAAATAGAGTTTGACTCATTGTTACATCATAACTTCCAGGAGAGTACTTTTATTACACAAGGGAAGGGAAACTAAGGTTCCTAATTACAGCTCTGTCTGCTCCTCCATTTTTGCTAGCTCTTCGGTTCCGAAGGCATCCAAGGTATACAGCTCACCCTGGTCATCTACAAAATTTGACATATTATACTAGCGTTGCCACCAATATAATATGCCAGGATCACCAAAAGTAACACCATGAGCTATATGAGCTCAATAGAATAATCCACATCCACTAACCCTTAACTTACACACATTAGATTAACGATTTCCAATAGTATATGCATATTTAACAAAAATAGTTAACAATAACACATCCACATTTACTATTCATCTATCGTTGGTGTCCATGATTTCTGAGTTTCGCCTACGCGCCATTTCGTAGACCGTGTCACTGGTTTCACCTTTCATTTACCAAATCAACATTTTTAAAATCCGTTTTACACATCCAACCTCGGTTCCGCCGCGCCGGTCTCCCAAGTATCCTCACAATGGTTCCGCCGCTCCTGGTTCCTATAGACACACAAAATTTTGCATTGGCTCATCTCCGTGGATAACCAAGCCACACACCCAATCTCGGTTCCGCCGCGTCGGTCTCCTCACTACAAGAAATTACACAATTGCCGACTAAAATTCCCGACTAAATAAAATTTAATCGCCAATTGTCGAACCATTACCGATTAAATCAATTTTAGTCGGTAAATGTAAATTCTAACACCGACTAAATGAATTTTAGTCGGTAAATGAAAATAAATGCCTACTAAAACTATATTTAGTCGGGGAATATCAATTGTTTCCCGAAATTAAAAAAATAATAAATGAAATAAATATGCTTACTAAATATTTTAGTCGGTAAATGTTAATAAATGCCGACTAAAACTATATTTAGTCGGGGAATATCTATTCTTCCCGAAATTAAGAAACCAATAAATGAAATAAATATGCCGACTAAATATTTTAGTCGGTAAATGTAAATAAAGGCCAACTAAGTCTATACTTAGTCGGGGAATTTCCCGAAATTAAAAAACCCAATAAATGAAATAAATATGCCGACTAAATCATTTGGTTGGAAAATGTAATTTTTTGCCGACTAAAATTATAATTTAGTCAGGGAATATATATTTTTTCCCTTTTTTAAAAATTTCAAGAAAGACGGTAATTGTTCGACTACATTGATCACAATGCAACCTTCCCGATCAAAACCATTCATTTTTTCTTCTTCTTAATCATAACATTCTCGTAAAATTTTGGCTCAATCGGGAAAACAAGTTCCGCCTTTATCAGCACACAAATTCTTTCATAAAAAGAGTTTTACTGTCTAATCAAGTGTCTATCCATATGTGGGTAACTTCATTCTTGGTATGAATGATCTAATTTGTATTACGTCCAATGTAGATGATTTTGATTGCCAAAAAAGACCTCAAGCAAGGCTTGGTTAGTACACTATAACACTTAAACATCTCTGAAGGCATTAAATGTCTTTCGATCAGGCCTGAGTATCCTCACAATGGTTCCGTCGCGCCGGGTTTCCATTGGCATACACACACACACCACACAATGGGCTATCATGTCCGGTCACATTGCGGTTTTCAAAATATTTCTCTTTTTCAAAACACTTTTTTTTCCATTAACCACACCTTAGGTGTCATGTTTTTACTTTTTCGATTTATGTGTCTCGTTTTCATGCAACGACTCCGCGGTAGAGCTTTTCACATACGTAATCATAAATCATTCATTGTAATCTTGAAACTAAACTAGCAAAATCATCCAACTCTATATTACTTATCATGCTCATATTATCACATAGTCATGCTCAAACATTTAGCACACAATATAAAGCATAGTGTTACATGGATGGACACCTTTGAAGTGGAAAACCACTTATGTTTTATCACACAACAAATAATACAAGTAATCACGTATACATGCTCATAACCATCCTAAAATCAAAATACGAATACTTCCGATCAAGTTTATATTTCGAAAATCCGTTCTTTCCTCTTTTTAGGGAAATTCAAAACAACGTATGTTTTTTCTGGAAAATAAGGTCGATATATTCAACATACTCCCATTCCTTTTCAAAACTTTAGTATACACCTTTCAAGTTCTCATGCATTTCAAACATTCAAACAATATACACACTTCTATATATACTTAGAGTTAGAGTGTAAAGATAATCTACATATACTAAACTTTATACTTAGAGAAAGCGGTTAGATATATTCTACCGTTCTTCTTGGCGGTAGGGCAGCTACGAAAAAGTAAGTCGACTATCGGACGGAGTGACTTCCTATGGTAAGCTTCCGGTAGCTTCGAAAGAGAAAGATTTCTCTCAAAACTAGTTCTTGACTAAACTACTAAACTTTTTGGAACGAAATGGTGGTCGAGTGATGGTTTAGTGGTGGCCTTGGATGAGTTTCTTGAAGAACTCAAGAAGAAACTCAAGAACACCAAGAACAAGAAAGAATAAAGTAAGAACACAAGGATTTCTAGAGAGAGAAGTTGAAGGATGAAGGTGTGAGTTGAATACTTGGACAATGGTCCTATTTATAGGAAAAATGAAGCTCTCTCTCCCTCTCTCTTGGCCGAAATTCTCCCTCTCTCTCTTTCCCATGAATTTGCTCCATTGTATTGTCACATCTCACCTTTCAAGCATGCCATGACTTGTCATTCAATTTTAGGTTCAAAATCTAGGTTATTATAAAGGGTTTTTGGCTTGTCTTGTCCTAGGAAAGCTTATTTGCAAGGAAGAACAAAATAATTGGCTAGGATTATGTTTAAAGAAGCCGAGAAATGAGTTGTCAATTTGTACTTAGACTTGAGTGTGGAGTTGGTAAAAGAGGTAGCTTGCTAGAGTGTACAAAACACATGCACACACCTCACTCCTCTCTCTCTCTCTCTCTCTCTCTCTAGTACCATGTGTGTAGGTATGTATATATATACTTAGAGAAAATCTAGAAAAGTAAGCTTTGGAGGGTAATTAGTAGGTTTAGGGCTATTAGTCTTAGGGTTGCATGCATGGCAAGGCTAAGTTTACTTTTTTTGGAATCAAAATGATAGCTTCCTGTGGTCCATGATTTGTTTTGTCAAATCTATATATTCATTGGCAAATTCTAATGTCTATTATCCAAGGGATAAATTTTTTTTAACGACTATTATCCAATGGGCAAAGAGGTAATGATGAGAAGTAAGGTCTTAATGTGACTAGACATGTAAGTACAATGATTACTACTTTAGGTAGCATAATGATGACTTCCTTTGGTCCAAAAGGTTCAAGTAGGGTTAGAAAGGTTCATATGGCTCATCTAGGGTTAGGAGAATTTAACTAGGTTAAACAGGTACTTATGTTTCTCTAACTAATCGGTTGGAAACTAATTCTACTTGCCAAGTAGGATTTCTAGCCAAGAAATACAATTTAAAGATTTTATTTTATTCACTATGAATGTATACAAGTGCTTTGATAAGCATACTTGTCTTTAGAAAATGACTAAATTGTTCTGGACGAAAAGATATAATTTTATAAATCTCAAATCTAATTATGACAGATTATTAGAAATTAAAAAGAAATTTTAAAAGCAAATTCTAGGCAGTTAAAAAAAATTTAAATATTTAACGAAATTTTTATTTACCAAAAATCAAGATCGTTACAATCTTTAGCGACGAACAAATACTATTGTAAAATTAACTGTACATCTAGTAACAAGTGTTGTTCTACCAAAAAAAGTGACAAGTGTTGGTGACAAAATTTGAAATTAAGACGTAACTATATATATACTCCTAGCTATAGGAACTACACAGATTTTGTGACAGATAATGTCACTGCCACTATAACTTCAATCATTCCACAACCATAAATACTTACACAAACTCATTTTCATTTACATTGGGGCTCACACACGCTACACCTCCAGTGTATGTGGGCCCCACCAAAAAATATGAATGTGTGTGTAAAGTATGTGTGTAAGTATTTGTTGTTGAATAATAATTGCTACAACTTTTGACAATAACTTTGTTTGACATGCCGGTATGAGTGTGAAGGCCTGCAGTTGTTGAGCCCAAAAAGTTTTCAAAAATTGTTCAGTCTAAAAAAAAAAAGTTTACTTGAAAAATGAAATTTTTTCAAAAACTTGTGCTATTTTTAAAATAGCTAGGTTAACAATTTTTAGTTTTTTTTAGTTTGAAAATATGATGTGACAAGTTTTAGTTATTCAATTTTAATTATATCATTGTAGACCTTGTTATTATTATTATTATTATTATTATTTTTTGTGATTAGGTTTGGATGGTTACAAGGATGGAAAGTGGAAACCTTTCATCTTCCCAACTCCAACCCTAATAAATTTTGGTGGTTGTTTGGTAGTAATAGCTGGAGTGACTGGAACCAACAAAAAGTCCAATTTCCTTAATTAAGAGCTAGCTAGCTAGCGACCCCATTTCTCTTCTTTCATCCAGATCAACTCTTTCGTTACCTACAACATTTGGTGTTATTGACCTGCCCCCCCTCTCTCTCTCTCTCTCTCTCTCTCTCTCTGCCACCGTACCGTTTGGATTAAGAGCTAGCTAGCTAGCGACCCCATTTCTCTTCTTTCATCCAGATCAACTCTTTCGTTACCTACAACATTTGGTGTTATTGACCTGCGGGCCCCCCCCCCTCTCTCTCTCTCTCTCGGCCACCGTACCGTTTGGATTAATTACCATCAATTTTTGTTGGCAAGTGGCAGTTGAAGCAATTAAACATTTAAACCAGTGGTGGGAAATATTGGGTGATGTGTTGTTTTTCTCCTGCCTGCGTCCCCATTTCTTGGTACCATCCCTGGTAGTATTTTTTTTTAATTTTTATATGTCCCATTAGGATTGTCTCCACTCAAAATTAAATGAGACTCAATGAATTTTTCTTTTTTATCCGTTCCTTTTGAGGTTAGTAGTACTAACAAAGACAAAGTAATAAACGGTAGTAATGATTAGAGGAAAAAATGAGAAAATGGGGACGAAGGCAAAGACATATCCACATATAGGCGTATGAGGGCCACGGCCCCCGCGCCGTTTTGAAAACTTTTTTCAGATTTTAATATTAAAATTACTTGTTTTTTTGTTTGTTAAGAACACCTAGAATGCATGTGTTCGTTTTGGGTCTCAGTACACGGTCTTCAATAAGTTTTTTCTTTTTTAATTTTAATATCATTTCTCTTTCTATCTTTTTCCACTAAAACCTCTCTCAAAACTTAAACCAAACAAACCTAGATTTTCGAACCTTGAAATTTCAAAATCTTATTGTTCATCGTTCGGTCCTCGCATTTACGAAATCCTAGTTTCATCCCTAAATGGAGGGAGTTGCAAAAACAATTATTTTATAACCATACTCACTTACACAACTATTTACACACCCAGACTCACAATAGTGTGGGCTCTTCACACATTGAATGTGTGTAGTGTTTGTAAGGCCAGCATGTAAATGAGTGCATGAATGAGTGTGGTTCTAACATTTTTTTAAACAAAAACAATAAATAGGTTCAGGCTTCTCTAAAGGTTTCTCCAATGGCATAACTAAAATTAGATAATCAAAACTGTTATCTTATCTTTTGGTTATTCATTTAAAGGGTTGCTAATATTTACAATGTAAAGTCCCTTAATGGTCCATAATCAAAAACTCATTTTTAATAGAGAGATAAAGAGAATTAAGAAAAATGTAAGTGGGTGGGTCCATAGTTAATGATGAGAGAAAGGAAAGAAAGAGTGTGTGGTTCCCATTAAATTTGACCGTCCAAAGAATTTTTTTTTGCTAGTTTTGGTTATTCAAAAGCCAAAATTTGGATATTGGTTAAGGAGTTGCTAAGTTTTTATTTATTTATTACAAGGAGTTGCTAAGTTTGGTTTACCATTATTGTAAGGCATACTTTGGACCAACATTGTTAACTTCAGAAATTTTATAAGTTTGGGTTATGCGTTTTAGAATGGTTTGGCCGGCCCCGTTTGATAATCGGACTATGCCTTAGGATTGGACTAGACTACCAATCCCAAGGGTTTTCCAAACCCCTGTTTGATAACCGGATTATTACTCCGTTGGGATGAGCAGTGAGCTCTATATGGGGTATTAACAATATCCCGTGGAACTTGGTATTCGCAGTCCAATCTCAATCCCTTCTCATTACCAATCATTTTTCATTATCAATTTCTTCTATCAATCCAATCACATCTCAAACAAACATGATATTAATAATCGCATCATCTAATTCCATCCCAAACAAATATACTCATTATAAATCCCTTCTCATTAACAATCCAGTCTCATTACCAATCCTAATCTTAATTCCATCTCCTTATGAATCCCATCCATCTATCATTGTTATCAAACGACACATTGAGAGTTTACAATAGAGTACGGTTAAGTTTAAACTTAGAACTCCAATGGTTTGAGCTATTCTTTGGGGTTGCTGTACTAGTACGTATTTGGTCAGATTTAAGAAAAATTACTCCACCGGTCATGTCAAAATCGTTTTTTGCGTTAACTCTTCACGGTAATCGTATTACTTCAACGTTTTATGAAGAGATCGATTTGAGGAAAGAAGACAACATCACGCAACGAAATGACACTAAAACGGCTTTGCCATTTATCTCTGTGCTAATTAAATTTAACTTTGCCATTATTTGTGCCAGATATAACTTGAGAAAATGACTATCATTTTTTTGCTTGAGAATATTTTACTATTGGATTGGATACTCTTAGAGAAGCATGACAGGAAATTGGACGTCAAATTGATCAAGTTTTTATTGATCGATATTCGATGAAACTAATTTTTTTATAGGAATGCTTAAAATTTTTTTTTTTAAAAATTAAACTAATCCGATCATTTGTGTGAGACTCTTAAGTGGGTTTCCATAGAAGGAGGAGTACACCGCCTCACCGTGTTGGCCCGGATTCATAAAAAGTGTATTGATATTCTTTTGATGTGTATTTAAACTAAATTTTAATTAACTTATTCAATATCTTAAGTAGATTATCCACCGCCTCACCGTGGTTGGCAAAATTGTTAAAAAAGTTTACTCCGTCAATCATTTTTGTTCCTTTAGGAAGTTTTAATAATTCAAGAAGACATGTATTAATTGCAAATAAAAGTACTAAGAATTTGTGATACAAAAACTTTGAAAATTATTAATTTAAAATACAAGGACTAAGAATTTGAGATATAATAATAACACTTGAGATAAAAACTTTCAATTGTTTTGACTTTTCAAAGCAATTAAATTAGTAATTTGAGACATCTTAATAATATAATAAAATAAAAGCAACAAATGTTGAGATAGGAAGTGGATCCTCTTTGGTACATGTTTTGGACTAGAAAAGATATACACAATCTGAACCGTTTAATACTGTAATCAATGATTTGAATTTGCTCAAAGACTCTTCGTTGAAAAAAATTCTTCCAGTGAAGAGTCGTTAAGCAGATCCAAACTATTTAATTTTCTAACGTGCGGTCTAAATTTGAATTGTTTTCTCAAAGAGGATCCGATAGATATATGGAGGAACTACTAGACATCAGTTATAAATACTGGACACCCACTTTCTCTTCTTTGCATATTATAAGCTGCTTCTGCTTCTGCTTTGCTTTGCTTTCAGTTCCTCCTCTACTACTCTCTCTCTCTTATCCCACATCAGAATATGGAGTTCCAGCTGCTCCTACCCATCTTCACGTTTCTTTCTGTGAGTTTCTAAGCTCCTGAATCCTGAAACAGACAATCCATTTTCTTGGATTTTGTGTTTTCCTCTCTCTCTCTCTCTCTCTCTCTCTCTCTCTCTCTCTCACACACACACACACACACACACTCTTCTATGTGGGCATGTATTTATGCTTAGCCCTTTGATTGTCGAAGTCATCTTTAATTTTGTGCTCTCAATTCTCTGAATGCGCAGAAAAGCACAATTCATCAAGGAGAAGCGAAACGATGTTTTTTTGATTTACTCGAAAGCTATTTCAGTAAATCGATCAGTAATTTTTTTTTTTTTCCAGAACAGTTCGAAGAGTTATGCAAGCTTGTTTTTTAACATAGCTACCAAACAGATCTTTACATTCTGTTTCTCGAAAGTACTCCAATACTCACCTTAGCAATAACATAGTACGGTGGTGTTCCACTTTCTCCGAAAAAGAAATTTTAGAAAAAGAATGTAATTTCAAACTCAAAAATTATGTATTCACGTAAATAATTTTTCTACCAATATGAATCTTATTTGATAGATCTTATTGGGATTTTTTAAACGATGCAAAAAAAATTAAAAAAATATTTTTTTATTTTTATTATATTTGAATTTGAAATTACCTTTTTTTGAGAAGGAAGGTTTGAAAAGAAAGTGGAACGGGATCTACTTACACTAATAAAGTTAGCTTGTATCTAAGCTAGCTTCCTCGTACATCGATTAGTTATTGTGTGACCATAATTCTCATTGTACTTACTGTAGATTAAAAAAAAAAAACCGTCATAATCTAGTAGCAAAAGGCCTGATTAAGGCGTCTCGAAAACAATATGAATTGACCTATAAGAGTTAATCATAGCACTTAAAAAATTTTGAATCTAAAACTTAAGAGGTCTGGAGCAAGCTCCAAAGTCTCATAATTTTGATGACCAAGTGGGTTACTAGTATCAATTATTGCAAGGAAATGCTACAAGACTAGTGGAGATATTTTGAGTGTTTATTTTTGTAGTGCAAGTTTATTTATTTTATTTTGGTAATAAAATGGGAATTTCAATATTATGTTTCAGCTAGCTTTTGTGGCAAGTCAAGCAGTTCTGTCTCCTGATGCATACTGGAAATCGGTTTTGCCAAACGCCCCCATGCCCAAGGCCGTCAAGGATATCCTTCACAATGGTTGGTCTTTCAGTCTATAAGTTTCATAATTTCCTACTTAACTTTGGTATATTTAGAGTTTGTATTTCCTGAAATTCGCAAGGCAGAGTAATTTTGGAAAGCTACTCGATCTTCTTTTACACATGCACATGTGATATAGTATTAATTTTTCTGTCTATATTTATGTGAAATTCTAAAATTGCCTTGCACATGAGAGAAAACGAAGTTAAGAATAAACAAAGATAGGTGGTTTTCCCATTTCATGAAAGAGCTTTGAATAAATCCGAACCATTGATTATACCAATGGATAGTTGCGATGTGGATTGTCTCCTTCTGCCCAAAAAGTACTGAGATGATCCCTTTTTTTTTTTTTCCCTATTTCAATTCCTTCTACAAAATTCACAAACGACCCCTTCTATTTAGTTGTACTTTATCTTTCACACATTAAAAGACAAGGTTGTACTTCTAAATGAAAACTTTAAAGATTTAAAAAAAACTGCGTGTGCTAAAATCAGAGATTTTGGAAGATTAAGAAACTGCAGGGAGTCAAAATTAGAGATTTTAAAGTCTTTTTGAAGTGGTTGAGAAAAGAAAAGAAAAATTGAAACAGCTCTATAGAGACAACTTCGAAGTAGAAAAATACTCCGCAGTTTATGAAGGATGTAAAAGGACGGGAATGCTCGAACGGTGGTTGTAAAGTTTGAATCGCTTAATTAGTGGAGTATTGAACCCACGAACGAGTATTGGCACTTTCTGTGGGAGTACCAAGGGTATTTTGGTAACTCGGATGATTGTAAAACTCGAACCTGGCAGCATTCTTTAGCCAACTTTGATCTTCGATCCCGATTGAGAACAAGGAGGCCGGGAGACGAACAGATGAATTTTGCTAACCACGAAAATTATTGTGGATCGATCATGCTCTCAGTTGACTCTGTGTGGGTTGATTTACTTTACTATATTTAATTTGGTGTTAGAGTGCATGCATGTGTACTTTTTCGTGCTATTGGGCGTGTTTAGTTCGTTTTGTCACCGTACGCTTTCTCTTATAATTAATAATAATAATAATAATAATAATTTCAATAATTAATTTTCTGTACTCTTAAGAGTATAATTTTGTATTGCTATTCGTCTCTAAATTAAACTCAATCCATCCATCTCGATCTATCTCCTTCTTTGAAATTAATCGCTAGCATAGCATGCAAGCTCGGATAGGGAGAAATTAATTAATGGTTACTTAATTACATCTTTCATTTTTGATGGTCAAAGTATCAGGCTATCAGCTACGTACGTATCGTGTTTGCACACACACCCTCAATTTAGCTGGGACCCGTAGCGCAAACTAGCTTTCAATAAATGTACGTAACATCTACCTAGGCAGGATGTTGCTCCTAATTCTTCTTCTTCTTCTTCCTAACTTTTGCAGAATGGATTGAAGACAAAAGCACTTCTGTCGGAGTAGGCAAGGGTGGCGTAAATGTCGACACTGGAAAAGGGAAGCCTGGAAGCGGCACCAACGTAAACGTCGGGGGAAAAGGCGTTGGCGTGGACACCGGGAAGCCCGACAAACGAACCAACGTCGGGGTCGGAAAAGGGGGGGTCTCCGTCAGCACGGGGCCCAAGGGAAAGCCCGTGTACGTCGGAGTCACACCGGGAGGGAGCCCATTCATCTACAAATATGCAGCTACTGAGACCCAATTACATGATAATCCTAATGTAGCTCTGTTCTTCTTGGAAAAGGACCTGAAAAGGGGCACCAAGATGACCCTGCATTTCACTAAAACCACCAATGCAGAAACCACTTTCTTACCTCGTCCGGTCGCCGTGAAAATACCTTTTTCGTCTGACAAAATGCCCGAGATCCTTGACCAGCTTTCCGTGGAACCCAATTCAAAGAAAGCCGAGGTATGTTCCCAATCAGATTCCTAGTACAGTACTCCATTGGCTTAATTACATCTTGCCCCCTTTAACTATCAAGATTTTGTAATTTCCCACTTCACTACCTTAAACTATCTAAACATTTCAACTTGGCCCCCTTAGTAGTCTTCGGTCACTTAATGACAGTAAAGATCCTAAAATAGCTTAATGACAATTATTTCATGGAGAGAATGTCAGGAATGATATACGTGTGACCCTCATTTCTATCAGAATAAGATATATTAGACATTTGTGTATTTTTTGTACATGAAGAACTAGTTTGCATCTTGATGGATGATGAAGGGTATACTGTGGTGTTAATGAGGATAAAACAGAGGGAGACTGATAGATGGAGTAAATGAGAGTAAACGGTTTAGACAAAATTTATGTTTGTGATTTTGTTAGATATGTAAGATTATATGCATATAATTTCTAACATTCTAGTCATATTTTTTGACAGAGGAAAAAATATTTAAGCACTTTTCTGGGCCTTTTGACAGCAATTATACAACTGAAGACAAGTAAAGGGCCAACTTGAAAGGTTTATGTAGTTTAAGGAAGTGTCAGGTTTTATAGTTTAGGGGTGATTTGAAAAACTATAATAGTTTAAGGATGCAAGATGCACTTAAGCCTGTTTCATTTCAGTATATGGTATAATATTGTTGCCCAATCCCCAAAGTTGATGCTATATCTCTGTTACTAATTTGGATTTAATTCGAACATAAACTCGAAGTTGTATAATTCTTTCCCGTCATTTTTATTCTAACAAAAAGGAAAAGGAGAGAAAATAAAGGGAGAGGATTTACTCACATTTTGTTTTTGAACGGTGAAGAAAATTTCATTAATCATCAAGATCAAAAGATGGTTGAATCTCTAATCTTCTTCATCACTTCTCGTATCTTTAACTAGAATGAAAAAAGAGAAATGTAAATGAAGTTAGAAAAAAACAATTAACTCCTATCGGTATTCGATCGGTAGGCCTGCTGTAGACACAATTACCGTAGAGTACTTAATATTGAATTTAGCATGTAAAACACTTCTTCTATAGTACTTCCACACACTTTAAGTTGCTCTGCCTCCTACTTGCTCTCACGTATTTTCTCTCTCACCTATTGGCTAGAGTATACAACATCGCTAGAGTAGATATATATATTTCAGAATTATTAGTTACATGAACCAAGCTAAGTACAGGTACCACCCCATTATTAATGGCTCTTTACTCTTGACTTACATACAAGGCTATCAATTGCAAACATGAACAAGCCATGCGGTTATACTACTGTTTACAATAGTACTGAAGTGCCTAATTTTTTTTTACTCTTCCAAAAGATAATGAAAAAAACCATCAAAGAATGTGAAGAGCCTGGAATCAAAGGAGAGGAGAAGTACTGCGCAACTTCGTTGGAGTCAATGATCGATTTCACCACTTCTAAGCTCGGAAAAAGCGTCCAACCAATTTCCACTGAGGTGGACAGAGAAACTCAATTACAGAAGTACAGTGTTTCGGAAGTGAAGAAAATGGGAGGTGAAAAAAGTGTGGTGTGCCACAAGCAGAACTATGCATACGCGGTGTTTTATTGCCACAAGACGAGCACCACAAAGGCATATGTGGTTTCTTTGGACGGTGTTGACGGGACGAAAGCAAAAGCAGTGGCAGTGTGTCACACGGATACTTCGGCTTGGAATCCGAAGCACTTGGCGTTCCAAGCGCTCAAGGTGAAATCGGGGACGGTTCCCATTTGCCATTTCCTTCCTGAGGATCATGTCGTTTGGGTTCAAAACTAGATTCCCCCAGGGTAAAAACATTTAGCGCATGTGGGTTTAATTATGTATGTTTGTTTCTTTTGGTGTGGTTTGTATTGTCATAATCAGAAACTCTACTCAGGTACTAGTTGTATTTGTATTTGTATTTATATTTGTATTTGTATTTGTAAGTGCTACCATATCAGCGCATATATATGCTGTATGCTGCATCATATTAGTCAGTGATATGTATTTCGTGCAAAGTATTAATTAAGCGCTCCCCAATGAATGGAAGTGATTTTATGGAATTCGCTACATTGCTGACTTGGGTACGAATGTCGGGTTCTAGTAGTCTGGTACGTGTCTGAGTATTGAATGCAAATATTCATTCAAGGATATGCAGACACGCAAGAATGTAAGAAATCTATAGGAGTATATATTTTGTTTTTTAATTTTGAGCTTAACTGAGAGTTCCCAAGTTTTTTTGGTTAGCAGAGTTTACAAGTTGTCTTAGATCTTTTCATGCATGTGATATCTGAGTTTGGTGCATAGCTCATGAGACATGAATTAGAAAATATATATGCTTAGTATTAATTAAGTTAATTATAGCTAGCCAACAAAATGCATGTGCATGCATATCTGAAATGAATTCCGGTTGTACCCTTACTCGATTGTCTGAGTACTCTTTTGACAGATCAAGGTGCTTTATACTACATGTTGGAGGATCCATGTAAAGTACTTAATAGTAAGGGCATCTTGCATGCTAAACTAGCTTGTAACAACTATCATTAATCTCTAGTTGATCAGATGATGTAAGACAACTTCGATCTACAATGTAAGTGTCATGCAATGATATATATCTTGTTTAGAAAATGCTTACCGTAGACAAACTCGTATTATTAGGATAATCCATCCACAACAATGAGTCCCACATGCATGAAAGAAACATGATCGAAATTGACATCATGAGACATTCTCACAAAGTGTCTTCACTAGCTTAATTTCTACTTATGGGATCAAGTGAATATTGTTACATTACTCTGTCAGGATAAAATCATTCAAATGTATAGAAAGGAATTTTGGAAAAATCAAAAGATGAAAGGTTTTTTCCCAGGTAATTTTGAGTTACAATGACTAGTTATATAAGTGTCTCTTTTTTTCCCTATATAAGAATGCATGATATAACTGTCGTCTCTATGTTATCTCATTTACGTAAATTAATGGTGTTTGTTGATTTGAACAAATCAAAATTCAAGGTCTCGGAATTATTGTAATTATTTCAGTAAGTTGAGGTTAAGAAATAAAATAAACTCAAGATTTATGGCTTTCGGCTAGCAATCTGAATTCTCAATTCTCATAGCACGACAATTGTAGACTTGGAAATATTCTACCATAATTAGGGCAGTCAAACCAACTCTCAAACGAGCTCCCGACGGTTCATTCTTTCTTCACTAAAGCATATGATTAGGTTGTTTTCCTATAAAATGTATATAATAGTAACTAGTTCACTATTACTCCGGGGAAATAGAAAGTAAGACTCATTATCGTTCTGCAAAGACTGAATTGCAATAACTTCAATAAATTTCTAGATTGACATAAAAAAAATATTTGGGTTTGATTCATTAAAAGCTATGATTAAATTAAGCAAGATAATAAATTAATATGGAAAGAATATTCGAGTTTGTTGAACTATAGTTTGGCTTACAGGGGCTCAAATGGAGAAAGAATTTTCGTGACACCAGAATGCCAATATTGTCCTATCCTTAACAAGATGTCTTGTTTGAGCTAAATTATAATCAATATCCCCAGCCAGGAGAGGAGGTTGATCTTGCATTGTGGCCACCTCTATTTGCGTGGCGATATCGCAATGAATCTGTGTCACAGATATCTACTAAAGGTGCCGAAAGTACTCTCACTAGTTATTGACCTCTACTGCAATAGTCAATTCTCCCATAACATTTTCCGCCTTTGTAACATACTTCATATCGACAACGCCATAATGTAGGGATACTGAAAGGATTTTTTTGGATGCAAGAGAGGCAATTTGATTTATTGGGGAGGATCCTGAAATCGCTTCCGATGGTTATGTCTCTGACTATCCTAACTCCGGCTAAGATTAGCTATCTCTGATGCGGAGTTTAATTTTGTTGGGGCATGGTTTAGTCTCCTTTATGTTATGTTATGTAATGTTTAGGCATCGATCAATCAATACCGTATACAAATGAATTCAAGGCGAAAGTATTAAGAATTGTATAGGTTTGTGGCCACTTCTTCTTCTTCTATAGGCTTCAGGAAGAGATGTGGGATTTGGTCAATAATGAAGTTTACCTAAAGCTCAAAAGTAGAAGCTGATCCAATGATGTATACTTCGTTCACCTAATCAATCGCTTATTTTGAGTGACCTGGAACCAAAAGTGTAATGACCCGTCTCATCTGACCTGCTAACCCTTAGTCTAACCACATGACTCAAAGGTTAACCTCAGATTAATAGTAGCTGATCGACGTTATCTTATATACCATTTTTTCCCCTTGAAGTTCTGATGTGGGACTTAATAGGAAGTTGTTGGGGGAAGATTCGATGTATATGTAAGGTCAAGTTGACGATGATGATATGTTTTGGATCGCACGGGTGAGTAGAAAGAATTAGTAGGTGTAAAAAGAAAATGGAGTTAGAGCATTTTCAATTCTTACTGTATTTCTATGCACATCCAAAACTTGAGGTAAAAACCATTTAAAAACCATCTCGAATAGCACTCTCTTTTGCTTACCCATTTTGAATTCTACCTTTTTTTCTTACCCAAATGAAGTGATGATGCGGTTTTTGGCGTGCTCGATCAACAACTTGCAAAACAGATGAAAACAATGGGCACGATGTGGCTGTCGCCAACACCCCTCTGATGTCTAAGTCAGTCGATTTGCCTTAGAAGAGAGAAAGGACTAATGAACTTTATCAAGCATAAGTTGCTTACCCACTCTTGTAGAATTGGTGTCTTTATATAGGCATCTTGGGAGGTTGAGTCCCATTAGGACTTGGACCCTTATGTCTAATCCGTTTATGGCGGACTTGGATGGGTATTAAAGCGTCCTTTTTACCTTAGAACTCCATAATCTTTATCAAGACTAAGAGCCTTTGTGACTTCTGGATTATCCATCGTTATCCTTTAGGATTTCTAGACCTCATCCCTTAGAATGGTATAAAACCTTGGCTATTCCTGGAGTCCTTTAGACTGTATGAACTTCATTCGTAGAGTATTTCATGATAATTGGTTCTAAGTTATTAGCTTAACCGTCTACCTTCGTAAGTTGGTCCTTAGGCCAAGTTGTATGCTATAGGCATTGAACTGGTCCCTTAGACTAAGCTATACACTATATGCGCTGAACTGGTCCCTTAGACTAAGCTATACGCTATATGCGTAGAGCTGGTCCCTTAGACTAAGTTATATGCTATATGCACTGAGCTAGCCTCTTGAGCTAGATGCTTACACGAGCCGAGCTCATAGGCTGACCTCAACCTTTAGGCTGGTCAGTAAAAGCCATCTCTTATGTGCTGGATGTCATGTTACTGGGCTAACTTCTTGCTTAAACATGATCTCTTGGGCTATGCTAGGCTACCCAGGCTGGACTAACCTTGAGAGGTTAGTTTATACCTATCAGTTACTCCCCTATTTTCGAATAGGAACATAAGTGAAGATGAGAAAATACTATTTGCTTTCGAACCAACGACTATGCCCGCTTATTCTAAGTGTCGTGTATGATGTGTGGTGTATATGGCCATTATTTGGTCTATGGGACTTTTTGTGGACTCTTGGTCCTATAATCATGTCGCCATGTTTAACTTGTTGAATAGCTTTAATGGCCGACCTTGCTAAATAGCAAACTGACGAGAATGTTCAAGAGAACAAATATTTGAGCAGGCGAATCAGGGGGCTATATAAAGCGCGCCCTTTTACTTTGATCAACACCCAAATATGGTAGTTGTTTCAATCTTGGGGAGTCAGGCCTTAGCCTTAGCCTTGCTGAGCAGCAATGCTTGTAGCAGTGTTAAAAGGAAAATATGTTCGTCATTGAAGTTTGAGGGAGAAAAGAATTAGTAAAGCTTGGTCTTGTTCTAATACATTACATTGGCTCTTTCCTCTATGGGTTCCTTAGAAATATTTTGGGATGGTTGGATGTGGGGGTACTTATTTATTTTAGGCACTCCCCTAATCCCCTAAGTGTGGGGTTGTTGAAAAATAGCTTGGCACTCGTGATTAGCGATTTCTGGCATGCTTATTCAGTGACCTGCAAAACAGATGAAAACTATGGGCACTGGTATGGCTGTCGCCAACACCCCTTCGTTGCTTAAGACAGTCGATTTGTCTTAAAAGAGAGAAATGACTAATGAAATTAACAAGCATAAGTTGCTTACCCATTCTTGTGGAATTCGTGTCTTTATATAGGTATTTTGGGAGGTTGAGTTCCATTAGGACTTGGATGGGTATTGGAGTGTCCTCTTTTACCTTAGTCCTTAGGACTCCATAATCTTTATCAAGACTGAGAGCCCCTGTGGCATCTGGATTCTCCAACGTTATCCTTTAGGATTTCTAGGCCTTATCCCTTAGAATGGGATAAGACCTTGGCTGTTCTTGGAGTCCCTTAGACTATATGAACTTCCTTCATAGAGTATCTCATGATAATTGGTTCTAGGTTATTAGTTTACTTGCTTGGCTTCCTGAGCTAGCCCTTAGGCTGAGCTGGTTGTTATTCATGTTGAATTGGCCCCTTAGGCTAAGTAGGTTGTTTGTATGAGCTGAGCTCATAGGCTGACCTTAGCTCTCAGATTGGTCAATAGAAACCAACTCTTTCGTGTTGGCTGTCACGCTACTGGGCTGACCTAAATATGAACCCTTGAGTTGTGCTAGGCTATCCAGACCGAGCTGACCTTGAGAGGTCAGTTTATACCTGTCATGAAGATAGACCCAAATTTATATCATTTTTTTTTCAACACCTCTTTTCCCTTTCTTATTTATAAATGTGTAGGGTTGTAAATTAACGAGTCGAGCTATGCCGTGTTCAAGCTTGTTTATCAAATTTTTAGCGAGCTCGAGCTTGTGCTTGAACATGGCGAGCCGAGCACGAACCGAGCCAGTCGAAGTGGCTCAAGCTCAATCTTGTTCACGCTCAAACAACAAACATATATTTATATTTGCATAGTAGAGGAAGTTTTGATTATGCATGTGCATGTGTCTTAGATATATGCATGTGTGTGTATATATATGTATGTATGTCGGTTACAAGAAAAGGCTTCTATTTCGAAATAGTAGTACAGTTTATTATATTTTTTTAGTATTGCACCTCAACATACTTTTTTTGAATTACTAAGAAATAATGTAATCTTCTTCCGTTAAAAGAAAACGAGCCTTATCGAGTGGAGCTAAACATGCTAATGTTTAGGTGGCTTTATTAAATTTTTTTGCGAGCTTGAGGTTGAACATCGAGCCCTACAAATGTGTTAGTATTTTTTACTGAATTTTTTTGGAGGAAAAGTCTGAAAAAACATTAGAGTCGGATAAGTATAAAACAAACATGGCATTAGATTTAACTGAAAAGATGGGAAGACTTGGGTGCAAATAGAAATGAGAATAACTTAGGCGGCTAAATAATTTATGTGGCCTGTTGATCCTTGATTTGAGTTCCTCCTCCGTTTGGTTCAAAGGTTGCCTAGCCTCCTAGGCTCTGTTCCAGAAATCTTCTTAAAAAATAAGTAGCTTATTTCACATTTTCAAACTCAAAAATAAAGTAAATGAAAAATATTTTTTCAATTTTTTTTGCACCGTATAAAAGATCTCATCGAGATCTTCCCAACAAGATCCATATTGCATGTTTTTAGATTTTAATAAACCCATAATTTTTGAGCTTGAAATTGCCTTCTTAAAAAAAGGGCTTTTTTTGGGTGTCGGAACAGAGCCTAACCCTATCCTACATAGTGAACGCACGACTAAGGCCTGGTTGGGGTTGCTTGGCAAGAGGATGAGAATGTGCAGAGAGTAAAGCAAGAGACTAGAGTTTTAGTGTATAGAAGCATGTACTCCTAGGGTTGCTATCCTTTGGTATTTATAGAATTTGCTTGACTTGCTCTCCAAGTACGGGCATGAGCTTTGCACGGGTCAGTTGATGTCATTGTTACGTCACCGATAAGATCTGGTAACTGTTTTGGTGTGAGCTGGCTCCCCCATATGTGCCCATCATTATCTTTTGGCATAACTGCTTCAGCGCGTGGGGATGCGCGTGGCATCATGGCTGGCCGAGCCTCACACTCGGCCGAGCTTGAGGGTAGGTAATTTGTAGGGGAAAATAGCCGACGGAGTCACTAGCTTTGAGGGTAGCCGAGCTTGATGACTTTCTCCTGGAGCAGGTTGTCAAATGAATGCATCATCGTTCATCTCCACGCTCTTGTTATAGCCGAACCTGGGTTTAAGCACGGCCACCCGTCTTGACCTTAACCTCGGTTCGTGTTTCTCAGATGAGTGGTTCGAGCTGTCAGGTTCGGTCTACTATAATAGCCCCTCAATCTTTATTGATGCTGATTGCATGGTGGAGATTGACCATGAACTCGGCCGAACCCAAGAAGTTCCCGAAGTCGAGTGATTGTGGGTGTGGCCGCAGTTTGGCCGAACTCCAACACCTTCAGTCTTCTTGGGAAAGTAGCAACCGTCACAGTCGAATACCAGTAAGGGAATGCCAGATGTCACATTTTGCATGGGAGTGGCAGATGAAAGGACGTTTGTCATGCGGGGGGCTCTATATGACTGTCCCATCAATGCCATGTGTCTGACGCTGATTGGCCGTCGGTTCGGCGATGCAATTTTGAGCGGGAAATTCAAAACCCTTCCCCCCTCTATATAAAGGATGACGAGAGGAGAGAGAGAGGTTACAAACTCTCTTTCTCTCTAAAGCTTGAACCCTCAGAGCTCTGCAACCTTCCAATTTCCAGATCTAACGTGAAATCCAATTTTTATAAGTGAATCTGCTCTAAATCTCCAGGTATGTCTTTGATTCATGATTCTCTCCTCTTTTCTGCAATTTTTGGCTTCATTTTGCATCTTTTTTTTTGCATTTTTTGGAGATTTTTGTTCTGTGTGAACAATGCGAAGATGGAGATGAACAGTGATGTTCATCTCTATCTTCAATCTATTCTTCCGAGCCCCAGCTTTGGTGCTGGTTGGCTTTGGTTGACGCCAGATTATGCCGAACCCCAGATTTGAAATTGTAAGGTATCCCCGAGCCTGTGTTTATAATGTAGGTTAGGGTGGGTCAGTAGGGTAGCCGAACTTAGAGAGATCCTTGTCTTTTGGCCGATGATGAGGTTTCTCATTATATCTTCTTGTTTTGTTAGGTTTGGCTCACCCGGTGATAGTCATCTCTTCCGACTTTGAAAGCTCGGGAGGCGATTCCGGCGACTCACTGATCTGAGAGTGGTTGGATAGGAGTAGGAGCCGACACCAAAATTCCTCCATAGCCTTGAATATGTCGGTTGATTCCCAAGATTTGAATGCCGAGCGTGATTATGACTACCGAGAGGACGAGTTCATCACCGAGCCCGCGATCTTGTTCACGCAGTTTACCCATTCCGAGGCTGAGCCCCATAGAGGACCTGAGGCCGACTCAAGATTCAATTCTGGAGCCGAAGCCTCGACGTCTGCGCAATCACACTGTGATGACGTTCCGATTATAGACACAGAGGTCCCCGACCTATACGAAAGGGGTCAAGTTTGCCCCCATGCCCACTTCTTCAGTGGTGAACCTGGGGAATACGAAGACTTTTGCCGAACATATCATATACCTGACGATGTGGTCGTTAGTCGCATGGCTAGTGATCAAATCAAGGACAGAGGCATGCACAAGCCCGAGCATATCACCATCCCCCTGATGGCCATTTATGGTGCTGGGCTATGGTTCCCTCTTCATCCATTCCTTAGGGAACTCCTGGCTTGGTTTAATCTCGTCCCCAACTTTTTTGCCATCAACAGTTTCAGGATCGTGATGATTGTGATCATATCGAAGGAGATGCATGACCTGGAGTTTACTATCGCCGATCTTTTCAAAACTTATATCATGTCTCGGCATGGTCGAACTGAGCGTGGGTACCTTTCGACGCGTAGGGGTAAGGAGCCGTTGGTGGATGGGTTGCCCGACACTAATAATTGGGCAAATTTTATGTGGAGGTACACGACAATTATGAGTTTGGCGACCAAACTTACCGTAGGCATCACATACTAAAGATAAAGGACTTCAGAGGTTTCTTAATTTTCTTCTTTCCATTATTTCGTCGTTCCTGCTCTATTTTCGTTTATTTGCTCATCTCATGCCGACTGTTCTCTTTTTTTACAGATCACCGAGCCATCGCCAAGAATTTACAATCCCAACCCATCAGAAGCACGTCGACATCTTGAGATCGCAGGCTTGTTGAGACGCGTCGACGCTGTTGAGCTATGTCCCATCATACAAGGGTAAGCACAAGAGGAAAGGGAAGGAGGTGGGTGAGCCGAGCAAGAAGGATGGGACTTCCAAGAAGGGTGTAGGCAAACAGAAGGGTGGAAGCAAGAAGAGAAAGAAGCTGAGGGTGAAGTTCCTGACTTTCAGCAAGCCAGCTTCCTATTGGTTCAGGGAGAGTTAGGGAACTGTGCTCCCAGGCATTGACGTACCTCTCCAGACCATCGTACTTGAATTCACTGAAGAGATGTCAATGAGGAACGTCGTGCACATAAATCTGAGGGATAATGTCTCGGCTTGGGCGAGCGGGTCCAACCCTTCTAAGCCTCAAGAAAAGAGGCAAAAGGTGACGCACGATTTCTTCCCCACCAAGCCTCCAACCCCGTGCCTGTCAGAGAAAGAGAGAACTGAGGTATCGGCTGTAGGTGGCTCGAAGGTAGTTCAAAAATCGGTAGGTTCGGTCGGGCACGCTGTCGTTCAAGAATTTGCTCCCCCTTTTGCTTCGGCGGAGGGGAGACTGGTGACTGTCGAGGATAGTGTCAAGGCCAAACCAGGACTTGTTGTCACCATGCTCCAGGGGCTTGCTCTGTCGAAGGATATGGAGAAAGTTCCTGAGGACCTTCAACCGAGCCTGATGCATGCGAGTGCTTATTTAGTGCAGGTTGTCCGAGCCCTTCTCTTATTGTTTTGTTCTTTTTATTTTTGCCGAGCTTGACACGTTTTCTATGCGTAGGCTTTGCTTCATGCCTCTAACAAGGTTGTGCTTGCAATTGTTGAAAGGTCTCGCTACCGCAAACACTTGAAAGCGAAGCGTGACAAGGTCAAGGCATTGGAGCAACAGCTGAAAGTCGCCGAAGCCAAGAAAGGGGAATTGGAGAAGGAGAGAGATGTAGCTTTTGGTAGGGCAAAGTCCACCGAGCGCGAGTTAGGGAGGTTGAAAAGAGGGGAGAAGAGGAAGATGAAGGAGGTGAATGCCAAGGCCTTCCAGGCAGGATTCGATTGAGTTGGTGCCGAGTACAAAAGGGAGGCTAGGAAGATGGTGAATAAGGAGGTTGTGCTGAGGGTGCCCATCGCGTGTAGGACGGGATATAAGGATAGTGTGGCCGCGGCAGCCGGAGTGCTTCAGCTTGAAGTTGACATGAATTTGACCAAACAAATTCTAGCACCTATTGTTCCTAAGCTCAACTTGCCATATACAGATGAGGAGTGCGCACCCCTTCCTCCCGAGAGTGACGAGGAAATCGAAGAAGTTTTGGGTGAGGATGCCGATGGTGGATATGCTCAAGCTATTACTGATGATACTGCGAATTCTAACCTTAACGCCGAGGTGAACGCCGAGGCTGGAAATATTGAAAAAATCTGAAGATAACATCCGCAGGTGCCGACTTTAGGGTGGTTGGTTACCGTAGTTGTTAACACTTTTCTTTTCCAAACAACTTGTTTTATGCTGTTTTTCGTACTTAGAATTTTATGGACTGGACGGCTCCGAACGTTGGAGTTTACCATACCAGATGTAATTTGCAGCACTATTTTTGTTCTGAATGAATGCTTTGATTGAATTCTGGTTTGTAATGCTTTACTTTTCTTTATGCCTAAGAAAAGTTTGATTATGCTTGCTTGTTTTGAGTGATGGTTATCCGTAGCCCCCACTTTGGTTTGGGTTTGGCTTAAAAGTCGAGCCTTGACCCAAGTAGAAAAATCTGATGAAGTTTGGTGGGGGTTCCGTGCTTGGTTGGGGCTTCGGCCAAAGTGCCAACCCCAACCAAATTATTTAGTTTGTGAATCGAGAGTTTGATTGATGCCGTCTACTTGTGGTTAGGGTTCGGCCTTAGTGCCAGCCCCTAGCCAAGGTATCAAGGACTTAGATGTTTGTGGATGGCTTGCTCATGAGCCATAAGTGTAACCGGGCTGTGGCCGACCTTAATGTCTTGCCAAGCCAAACCGTAGCCTAAGTTCCAGCCGAAATGTGTGCCTTAGGCTCGGTGGACCATATGTCTGGGGTGCTTCTAGGGCATCAAAATGGCCAAAGCAATGGATGGGCACCATTTGTGGGTGTGACCGAAGTCATCATTTGCGTTTGACAGCAAGTGCTGAGTTAGATTATTTGGTAAAGTCTATGGAAATTGAAAGGTGTGAAGTACAATGAAAATATCAATTGCTGAGCAAGATTATTTTTATATTGAGAGACAACGAGTACAAGTTGAAATGAACGACTATCATACTACCATTGATACTGTGAATGGCTGAAGCCAACTTGACAATGTGAAATAGGGCCTGGGGCCGAAATAAAAACATAGATTAAAAAAAATAGTGCTCAAAGACAAGACGCTCTGGTGGAGTGGTCACATGTATGCCTTTTTCAAGTTCAGGGCGTTCCACGGGTTGGTGAGGATCTTTCCATTCATGTCCTCCAAGACATAAGCTCCTTCACCAGCAATCCGAACCACACAAAATGGCTCTTCCCAATTTGGCTTAAATTTTGTCTTCTTGCTGGCTTGTACAACTTTTCTCCAAACCAAATCATCGGGCTTGAAGGCCTTGGTCCTCACACTACGGTTGTAGCCTTTGGCGACTTGTTGCTAGTACTCGGCGATTTTGAGCCGAGCGTCATCATGCTTCTCTTCTGCTAGAATCAGCTCTTGTTCCACAGCTTCTTCATTGGTTTTTGGGTCGAAGTGTTCTGTTCTCAGGGTGGGGAACCTGTACTCCAGAGGGATGACGGCCTCCACGCTGAATGCCATGCAAAAAGGTGTCTGGCTTGTGAATCACCGAGGTGTAGAACGGTAAGCCCATAGAACGCATGGCAGCTCCTCGGCCCATTTGCCTTTTTCGGAGTTTAGCTGACGCTTGATCCCGGTACAGACGGTCTTGTTCGTTGCTTTGGCTTGTCCATTCCCTTAGGGGTTTGTTGGAGTAGAGTTGAAGAAGCATATCCCAAATTCTTCACAGAGGTTGGAGAGGCTGTTCCCAACAAACTGGGTTTTGTTGTCCGAGACAATAGCATAAGGGACGCCGAACCTTGTAACAATGTTTCTCCAGACAAATCTCTGAACGTCAGCCTCAGTAATTGTGACAAGAGGTTTGGCCTCCACCCATTTGAAGAAGTAATCCGTTGTCGTGATGAGGAATTTGAAGCCACTTGGAGCAGCTGGCAACTTGCCAACAATGTCGAGCCCCCACTGAGCAAAAGACCAAGGGTTGGTTATTGGAGAGAGATTCTGGGCCGGTTGCTCAGGAATGGGGGAGAATAGCTGGCACAGTCAGCATTTGCGAACAACTTCTTCGCAGTCTTTCTTCATGTTCTTCCAAAAATACCCTTGACTCATCGCTCATTGACAGAGGGAACGACCACCTAAGTGACAGCCGCAGTTGCCTGAGTTGAGCTCGTCGAGTATTTCCGGTACTTGTGTTGGGTGGACCACGAGGAGGTACGGCTCAGAGATGAATTTTCTGTAGAGTTGGCCGCTCTCTGAGAGCCAGTAATAAGCGGCCTTGTTACGGATTCAGTAGGCTTCCTATTTGTCTGTTGGGAGAGTATCGTCTCGGAGGAACGCAATGAGCTCGTCCATCCAACTTGGACTGAGTTCAATGTTGAGAATTTTTGGAGTTGTTTTAAAAGTTGGGTGGTCAATGCTACCGAAGTTGATTGTCCTGAATTATGAAGCCTTGGATGTCGAAGCTAGGCCGGTGAATGCGTCGGCATAGGCGTTGTGTTTGTGATTGATTTGCTCAATCTTGAATTTCTTGAAGTGCTGGATAAGTTCGGCCGCCGTTTCTTGGTATTTCATCTTGGGGTCCCGAGCTTCATAGTCCCCTGGAACCTGGTTGACTATGAGTTGGGAGTTGTAAAAGACTGCCAGGTCGTCGACCTTCATTGCAATAGCCGAACGCAAACTAGCCAACAGGGCCTCGTACTCGGCTTCATTGTTTGTGGCGGGGAAGTCAATGTTGATAGCGCTTTCATGAAGTGTCCCACAAGGGGAGACTAAGACAACCCCTGCCCTTGCTCCATTGCTGTTAGAGGCACCATCGATGTGTAGGCTACATATGTCTCCTTGAAAGAGGTGCCAAGGCTTTTGGGCGGCTTGTTGTTCAGCTATGGGTTAGGGTGGTGTGGGAGTGTTGAGAATTTTCGTATCTTCTGGAGTTAGTTTAGCTATGAAGTCAACGAGAATTTGCCCCTTAATTGCCATTCGTGGCTCAAAGCGAATGCCGAAATTTGCTAGTTCAACGGCCCACTTGGAGACCCTGTTGGAGAGATCGGCTTTCCAAAAAAGGCTTTTGAGAGGGTGCTCCGTCAAGACAGTGATTGCATCCCTTTGCCTCTTCCAATGACGAATATTTTGTATACACAGCCCCAGAGAGTTTACTCACTTGTTCGCAACAAGCTACCCAACTCCGATATATTCCAGGAACTCTTCCGACAAAAACAAAACAATAGAGCTCTTTTCTAGCCACAGCTACATTAAAAAAAACAAACGCAAATTTTGTAGTTTAGTTGTGTCTATCCCAAATCCAAATTGCATTCCTCCAAGGACAACCCAAATACAATAAAAAAAAAAAAACTACCCCAACAATTTCATCCATGTTTCGTTGTTGAGCTTGCTATTTCTACCAAAAGAAACTCGCTCAAATTTACCACTTGTGTGACGAATGAATTAACAACTGCGTCCATCTATCCTTACAATCCTTTTACAACAGGATATGTCAATCAGATGGCATATGCTACAAGTATAAATGCTTATGAAACACGACACAAAACTAAACGCTACTCCTAATTAACTAAAAAGAATGGAACAAACACTTGGAACTCTTTGGTAACTCTAGCTGCGTGAACGTTATCTATGCAACTGTGTGTGCTGCATTTTCCCTTGCTGCTTTTATGGTGAAATCAAAGATTCGCAGCCCGGCCCACTATTATTGTGCATAGTAACAGCGGCCAATTTGAGGCAATACTATGTATCAAAATTAAGGTTCAACATTTCTAATAACCAAACCATCAAAGAAGAATCCTTGAAAATTTTCCAATTCTGAAATCATATTTCCATTACTTGATGTTCATATACTAAACAACAAAAAAATGCTTTTTACTGAAATCGAAAGCCTAATCTTCTTGTATGGTAGTTAAAAAAAAGCCCCCTTTTTTTGTTCGAAACAATTCAAAAAAAGCCCTAATTTTCGGAGGTCAAATGTAGAGATCGGGTATGAGGTTTTGGTTCAATTAAAAGAAAAAAAAAAACCTAATTCCGAGTAACAGAAAAACAGCCCTAATCGACATGGAAAGAGCCCTAATCGACATGCAGAGAGAGAGAGAGAGAGAGAGAGAGAGAGAGAGAGAGAGAGAGAGAGAGAGAGAGAGAGAGAGAAAGAGCCCTAAAACCCAATTGGTTCAAACCGTTATGCCCAAATTTCTGGAACGAGACAGATCGAGAGAGAAAGATACCAGCCGTTCGTTGTTCGTTCTTCTCTTCAGTCCAGTTCTTCTTCTTCGATCTTCTCTTCAATCTTCTTCTTCTTCTTTTTCGTGTTTCTGCTTTTACAGCAAGAAAGAAATAGGGTCACGGTTTTGTCGAGATTCGAGATTCGACAGAGAAAGAGGGAGATGAGAAAGATACCTTGGTGTGTTCGTCGTCGTTAGGCTTAGGTCTGGTTCGTCATCGTCGTCATGCATCTGGTGGGTAGGGCGGAGTTCTAGTTCTTCGTCATTCATCGCCTCCTCTCCCCCCTTCTCTCTCTCTCTCTTTACACGTACAAATGAAAAAGGAAAATGAGTTGGGTGTTGGGGGAGCGCGTGGGAAGGCTTGGGGGTGGATTTTATTCCCAACCGTTGGATTTAATCCAACGGCTTATAAATAGTGTGCGGACGGGAGCTGTGGTCTGAGAGTCTTGACTGGAACAGGACTGATAAAATATAATTAGGATTGATGTGGCATGTGAGCCACATAGATAAATTCCAAAGAGAGAGAGAGAGAGAGAGAGAGAGAGAGAGAGAGAGAGAGAGAGAGAGAGAGAGAGAGAAAGAGAGAGAGAGCTATCCCTTCAACGAGCCATCCACACTGACTTTGACGACTCTCATATCATGGTGGTTTGTTGATTGTGTGATTGCAAGAAACATTTTTTACAGTTTAACCTGTTGTGTGAAGGAAAGGCGCCTTAAAGCCTTCAAGATTTCATTGAGCCATAGAATAATCTGTAGGCATGCTTTTTTAGTAGATTGGTAATGTTCACATCTATTTCACTGATACGTATGGATCAGACTAGCTGCCTTTAGGTTAACCCTTTTGCTATTTAGATGACGAGTAATTATTCTTGGAAATCAAATATTGGTCCTGATACTTGAGCATAATTTGTTTATACTTTATACAACTGTACTTGTCAAAAATTAAATAATTCATCTGACTGTGATGTAGTTCTTGAACGAGGTATGCCCTAATCATTGGTTACCTAATGCGACGATGCATCAATTTCCTTTTTTGTGCTCACTAGGCTCAAAGTTTCTGAAGTGAATCGACTATTTCACTTGCTAAGTTTCCGTCTATCTAACCAGGAAGCAATTGCTGGCAAATGAAACGTTGTCTACATTTCAAAGGACAGCCGAAACCCTCAACTTTCAGAGCAAGAACTTCAGATGCCTGACTATGTATTTTACCGTACTTTTGATGTTGGAAATCGCATAATATCTGATAAGATGGATGATAAAGTTGTTGGGCTTGCAGGTTGTCTTTGTGCCCTGAACTTTCTTATTAAAGCTTTGTTCTATTTCCTCCATAGGTTGCATCATTCTAGTAGTTCAAACTCTCTCATAATGTTGGTTTCGAATTTGTTACAGTTACGTTTCTATTTAATAGGAAAAAGGGTGAACGTATTGGTAATGTTCCTAAACTAGATGCTGACAAGAAAGAGGAGCTTCTAGAGTTCAAAACTGCAAAGACTGATGAAAATCCAATTGATTTGGTGGAAAGAGGAAGAGAAGATATTAAAGGTTCACTGGTTGGAAAGATATCTTTATCTAACGCTAAACCTGTATGTGGCGCTGCCTTGGTTTCCAATAATGTGGTACAACCAGTGGTCGACAGGGATCTCTTGTAGGAGACAAAGGCACCACATCCCCTGCCGATCACGTTGAAGTTGAAGATAAGGAAAAATCTTCTAAAGAGTTTTGTCCTTTGAACAACGTGCCTAAGAAATCAACAGTTGATGGTTTTGTTAAATTTTTCGAAAGCAGGAGTACAAATATCAAGATAACAGTTTGTGGGAATGCTTCTAAGCTCTTGGTTACAACCATTACTTCCTTCGAAAAGAAACCAAAAGTTGTACACACCAAGGAATTTTCAGGATCAGACAAGGGTGTAAAATCTGCTAAAGACTGGAGCTTTGGATGATAGGCCTTCTAAAAAAGCAAGGGTTGATTGCTCTGTTAGACTAATCGAGAATAGGAACGATATTGGTGTTCAGAGGTTTAGCATCAATTCATATATGAATAAGGGAAAGTGTAACTGGACAAAAATGAATAGTGCTTAGAACGGCACTAGAACGTAACGGCTACTCGTGCTTCTTGATCGGAACCCAAGTTCGTCGTCGGAACCCTAATCTGCAAAACAGGCAAGAAGTGAGCGCATCTTTGCCTCTCGTGGCGAAGGCCCTCCGATGCATAAGTTATTATCACGTACTAGCCGAAAACCCTAATTATCAGTAGGAGAACAATATGAGTGCAACGTATTGCGTACGTTTTAACTCCAGGTTTACTTCATATTTATAGATTCATAAATGCTTGTTGCCCTAGGTTTCCTACATCGTATAGGAAACCCAGGATATCTTGGATTCTCATTCCCCTGTCAACTCATTATCTTAGTCCTTTTAGGACTCCTTTCCATAGCTGGCCGAACATCCCATTCCCGTTGGGTATCTTTCTTTGATCCTATTTTCTCGAGATCTTATTCCTTTACAGAATTCCACTATTCTGGAACATTCCAGAGCATTTCTTTTATCTGAGGCTGCTTTCTCCAGAATTCTCCTCCTGTTCGGCCCTCTCATTGCCGAACAGACTATTTGGACCAGTGACTTCACATGTCACTATACCTTTATCAATCTCTTAGTCCAATAACTTCTCATGTTTACTAGCCTTGACCCCGTACAGACTTCCTGGACCAGTGACTTCTCATGTCGCCGCTCCTTATTGCCAATCACCGTATTGCATGGCGACTTATCCTGTCTTATTTGACCATGGTCTCACGTACCATGAGTTGGAGTCCTATTTGTACCTGTTCTGGAATACCTCCCTACAATTGCTCCCTAGCTTTACTTGTTATTTTTACTCAAATGACGAGTAAAGCTCCCAAGTACCGAGCAAATTCACTCTGCTCCTACACTTTGTTTTCACACAAAATTGGTGTAACTTCCATCATTAATCCTGGAAAAATGTCTCACCGTTTGGGCTTGACAGGCTTTTCCTGCCCTTACCTTTACACTTGGCATACTTCATACCGCTCACATTAAATGCGAACGGATGCCTTTGGGGAACGAAACGCCCAAACGGCATCTGTGGTGACGTTTCACATACGCCACCCCACTCATTAGGGTATATTTGGGTTTTTGTCCCATTTCAAAACCACATTCTCTCTCTAGGCTCCCACTGCAAAAAAAAGATTTGAGTATACCCATCATCGGAACACTGCTCACCGTCTCGTGGTTCTCTCTTACTGTGTCTAGAAACTCTGATCGTCACATCGTAAGTCATCGTTCCTTTACTCTCCCCCTTTATCTTTGATTTGGGGCTTTTCTATTGTTTAGGGTTTGCTCAGCACCCCTTCGTTTCCATCTATAATTTCACTATTCACAAATGGGGAGGTTTAGGCGCCATTGCAACACCTCTCAAGCCATGGTTACTTTCAGATCTCGTTATGAGATACCTGACAACGTGGCCACTGCATTGGCCCTTGAGGATGCTATTCGCCAGAGTCCTGATAACGATACCCTCCATATCCTTGTAGTCGTCGTTGCAGAAGGCGGGGTCAGGTTCCTTTTGGCTCCATTGCTCCGTCAAGTTTTAGCCCACTATAGGCTTTCCCCTATGCAAGTCTCTGCCAATTTTTTTAGGGTTGTCATGGGTGTGAATGCCATTAATAAAATGCTAGGTACCTCTTTAGGGCTACACAATATCCACCATCTCTATAGCATTTCTAGAACCAAAGATGCCCTCACGTACTATTTGAAAAGTAAAGATTCTAGGAAGAATATCGTGCTTGAACTTCCTGATTCAGCTCGAGGAGATGATGATGATTTCCTCATCGTCACAGGGAACTTCGAGCCCCTGGACGAGGATGGCAGAGTGATAGGCTTTCATGCGCCTCACAGATTTGGCACCCTATGTTAGTTCTTTTCTCCTTGAAGAACTATTTGGTTGAGCAATATTTCGAATTGATTTTTCTTAATTGCTCAAAGTTTAATCATACTTTGCTAATATATGTTGTTGCATTCTTCATTGCAGCCACAAATGTTAACCAAGTCCACGTGGCCAATATCAATCGAGCATTGGCCTTCAACGGGTAAGGTACTCATCTTGCGGGCCGAGCTAGAGCAGCATAGGTGCTACTCAGCTACAAGGCTTCGTACGACGGCTTTATTGATTGTCGTACCCGTGCAGCGGACAACCCAGAGCTCCTCGGTCCTTCCTCCTCAAACCCCGACCAAGGAAGAGAAAGGCATTCTCAAACCCCTCCAATCCCTGACGAGCCTATCCTTTTAGCTGAAGAAGCTTCCTCCTCAACGTCCAGTGGCTATACTCCTTCCCCTCCATTAAGACAAGACATGTTACAGCCCAACCAGCCAATCAACCTTAGCAGCCTCTTGACCCTACCTGGTCAGGGTAGGGGCTGCGGCACTGCTCGTGGCCAAGGAGCTTCCTAAAGCCACAGTTCATCTCACGATCGTCGTGCTGTAACTCAATCTGATGTTCCGCGGGGATTTTTGCCTGAGGAAGTTGAAGCCAGCCATAGAGACAAGCATCAATGTTTGAAAACAACTGCAAATGAGAATCTTCATTCACAAAGTGCACTGTCTCCCATCTTGTCTCCCAAGTTCACTCATGAAAACCGTCCCGTGAGCATTAGGGATAGTGCAGAGTCTGAGGGGACTGCATTACCCCTTTCCTAGGCCTTCATATTGCCTGGGGATATGCAGAGAGAGGTCAACAGCTCCCCTGACAACCTTCTTGGCTCCTTCATGGTCAATAGTGCCAAGGTTTGTTTTTGTACTTCAGCACTTATTCATATTTATGTTTCCCGCTTTGCATTACTGATTACCTTTGGTATACCAGGCTATGTAGAAAATGGTTGCCATGGCCCAAAAACTGGGTCAGTCCAAGTGTAAACACCCCAATCTGGGCTTCCAGATTAGTTTACTTATGGTATTTAATTCTCCACTGATGAAACGGATCAAGAACGCCCAGGGAATGATAAGTATTTGAGCTTTGAGTGTTTGAAAAACCCTTGAACCCCTAACCTTAGCCAAAAATCCTATTGGAACGCACTGATTTGGAGCCTGTGGGCGCAGATCAACTTGACAGGTGTTGGTCAATGGTTAAAACCGTTGACTAATGCGTCAGTAGGTGGTACATGCGCGTGCTTCACCCAAACCCGCGTGCACCGTTCAAATGGACAAGTGTTAGTCAACAGTCAAAGCTTGATCGTTGACCCACGCACGTGTTGGTATGACACGCGCATCGGTCAAAGCTTGTCCCCATCACCTTTATGGGTTGGGAAGCTTAGCCACCAAGTAACCCAAAGCCAGCCTCATGGACTGGCTGAACTCCTCTCTTTGCCACCATATCTACCACCTCACCTCCTATATATACCCCCCATGGGTCTTCCATTCAAGGCGGAAAAAAAAATTCAAGGGTTACAAAAATTCACATCTTGAGTGATACCAACATCATTTGCAAACCCTAGTGCTAAGCAACAAGCAACCTTGTTTCCTTGCTACCACCACTCAACAATCCTCAAACACCTCAATCAAGTCTCAAACCTCAAGTCTCAATCATCTGTTCAAACTCAATCTAGGTATAGCATACCTACTATTTACTGTTCTGATCCCTGAGGGGGGCTAGCAGGGTCAAAGCTAGTAATCAATACCATGCCCTCACCCTAAAGCTTGCAAGGTTTCAAAAACTGCCATAGTAGGAACCAGCACGTGTCGGTCCCATTCTCATGTGCGCCACTCCATGGCTGCCTGCGCAGGTCCGCGTGGGGATTGGTGTCCTACTATTTTATGATTTACTTTGTATAGTTCACTGTTAAAGCATGTTAATAACCAATTTACTGCATTCCTTAGTTAAACCTGCTTACTTTTAGTTAGTATTCATACTTGCTGCTATGGAGTACCACTGGGGTCTTTCTGGTCATGTCCCAGAACCCAGAAACATGTAAACCAAGCACTGGTTAAGTGGCTCAGATCCGAGCGCGCCAGAGGCATGTCCACGCATGCAGTTCCATCTCTGACCAGTGGCTGGCCTTGCATGGGTAATTAGGTCCTTGGTCTTAATTTTTTTTTTGTCCCCACACTGTTTATGGGGTGTTTTGTTAGTTTGTAGGGCTTTTTAGCCTTTAAACTATATATTATAACTGCTCGAACTGCTTATATGCAGGAGGCGACTCTAGTTCCGTCTCTTCAGTTTCTTCACAACTCACAGTATTGCATGAAGCTTCAAAAAGACTGGTGTTGTGAATTGACTCAGGTAAAACGTCCCATAAAGCAAATAGAGTGTGTAGTCTTTGGACAGGGATGTCTTCTTGAAAGTTTGAAGCTATTTTCTTTAGTTTCTTCCTTCTTTGTTGCCTTATTGTATGCCTCCTTTTGGGACTAGGCTTTGGGGCCACAGATTGAGGATGCTTTGCACTTAGCTTGCACTTCTTCTTTCTGCGATTAACAAAGGTCCATCCTTTGCCATCCTTGTCATCTACTTTTGCCTTGGCACAGATGCTGCCCCTAAGCTATTGAACAGAATGACATCACACTACCTCAATTGGATCGAATGACCCAAATTGAATCTTCACACTTTGTGGCACTTCAGGCTGTTGAGTTTCGTCTTGTAGAGTGGCCACAATTGGATTTGTAGCTACGGTTTATTTTTCTTCCTCCAAGACGATCTTTCCTTGGTTAGCAAGCTCCACTACCTTCTCTTTGAAGACAAAGCATCTTTGGGTTGGGTGACTAACCAAGCGATGGTATTTGTAGTAGTTTGGATTATTAACTTTGTTAGCTTCCTCGGGTTGCTTCATCTCCCGGAGCTCAATGAGTTTCAAATCTAACAATTGATCAAACATTGAAGGGACCTCTGAATCAGGGAAAGGATACACCTTTTCTTGCATCTCCTTCAACATGAGTCTTTTCTTCTCTATCATTTGCGGCGGAGTGGACCTCTCTACTTGTTTATCTTTGGGTTTAATAGAGATCTTGAATGGTGCAGCATTCACAGCCATGGATTCCTTTTTACCTTCTTTGACTAGAAATTTGCCCCCATTGCGAATATCTGGCTTGCTTCCTATGGTGCGAGAATCTTGCGATCTGTGAGAGTCTTACGCCTGTAGCCCTTGCCTTTCATTTGCCGTGATGGTGAGCTCCATGTCATGAGCTCGAGTAGCCAATTCTTCGAAGGTTTTAGGCAAGATTCCTTGAAGTATGTGTTGTAGGTCTCACTGGATGCCTTTGATGCACATCTTGATTCCAGAAGTTTCGGACAGCCTATCCTTGCAGTTTAGACTCAAGTGCCGCCATCTATTGATATAATCAATGACAGGTTCATCCTTCCATTGGCGAGCATTCGTAAGCTCGAACATACTAACAATACGACGAGTGCTGTAGAAACAGTTAAGAAATTCTTGTTCTAGCTGCTCCCAATTGTCAATCGTGCCGGGCTCAAGGTCGCAATACCAGTCGAAAGCATTGCCTTTGAGCGTTCAAACAAACTGTTTGACGAGAAGATCACCATCAGTTCTAGCATTGCTGGATGTTTCCACAAAGTGAGCAAAGTGCTCCTTCGGATTGCCTTTGCCGTCGAATTGTTGAAACTTTGGTGGCTGATAACCAACAGGCATCCTCAAAAGGTCGATCCTTCGAATATAAGGCTTAGCATAAGTAGAAGAAGACTTCGGCGTCTCCTCGTACTTTTGCTTGATAGTGCCTAGAATGAAATCCTTCAGCTGGTCAATGGGAATCGAACCATCACCAGAAAGTGAAAATTCTTGTGGGACTTCCTTCTGTTTGTTTGAAGACCCAACTTGACTTGAATCCCCCATAGTTTCTATTTTGTTCTTGAAGCAGGCAATTTCAGAGTCGCGTTTTTCTACGGTTTTTGACAATCCTTCAATTGTTTTGGCCAAGGAAGCAACTTGCTCTTCTAGACTGACCGCATTTATCGTCATAACATCCATGATTGAAGAACTACCAGGCTTGGTGAAGGCATTGAGGTTTGACAGAGGAGTGCTTCAAGAAGAGGTGGAATCAGAACTGCTTGAATAGCCTTCTTCCGTGTTCTTCTAAATTTCTGAAGCAGACTCATGAAGCATGGGAGGATAAACAAAGGGATTCTCAATGATGGTTGCCATGTCTTTCGCTGCCTCCATGGTAGAGACACCTTCCTTCCCTTTTGGTGAGCTTGTGAAGGTTGGCGATGCTTTCGGTAGATCAGCACCAACGGCGGAGTTTGGTTTAGGTAGAAGCGAGGCTTGTGCATATACTTGAGCTCCAGCCTTTGACTTGCTTCGAGTTATTGGACCACCACTTCTAGCATGAGATCTAGAGCCAGGATTTGCAATGGTTGAAGACCTGAAGCGTGCAACCTTAGCTTGAAGAGCCTTTGAACTATTGTTCTTAGGAGCCTTTGAAGCCTTTGAACTGTTCTTCTTAGTGGCCATTGAGAGCTTGATTAATTTGTTGAAGAGAATAGATGAGAAGTAGAGATTGTCCCACCAGGCGTGCCAAAATCTGTTGAACACAAATTTCGAGTCTACAAAAAAGACGGAAAAATGTTGAACAATAGTAAATTTTATTGATGTATGAAATTAGGGTTTACAAACTCTGATGTATTTTCTAATCAAAGAAAATAAAGTCTTCTGGTTCTTCTCTTCGGTTGTTGAAACGAGGGCTTAATGCTTGATCTCGAATCAAACGGCGAAATCTTCTATGAGATTTGTGGAGAATTTGATAACTTGGGTTGAGAGTTCTTCGAGACTTTGAAGCTTTGATTCGAGGAACTTCTTGGTGGATGCGGACTTGAAGGATTCTGAAGGGCTTGAGGGCTTTGATCTTCAAAGCTCTGGAGCTTGTACGCTTCACTATATGTGTAGATGAGAAAAAATATGAGAAGGAGCACCTCTATTTATAAGGATGTGGAATGGAGACTCCAACCCTAACCTTCCATATTGATCTCTTTAATTATTTCCTTTATTGAATTTAAAAGGAATAATAATAATTTGATAATTACCTTTCCATTCTTTTTATTTTAGAAAAAGGTAATTACATATAAAGAGATATATTATTATTCATTAATTAGCCTAATTTGATTTACTGGACTTGATAAAATAATAACTGTGTCATTTTGACACGTGGCACCATTTGATTGGTCCATTTACATGTCTCTGACTTTTGACCACGAACACTTGGCATCACTTGATTGACCCGTCCAAGAAACTTTGACTTTGACTTACTGGCACTTGGCAGCATTTGATTGGCCAATTTGTATACCCTAGCAACACATGACAATTTGTGATAGGCTAGAATTTTTATATGTCTACAGATGCCCCCTCGAGACTTGCTCATGCACGAAAGTGAGTGAGTCTCGAAATGTCAACTTGACTTAATTTGATGCCGGAAATTTGTGTATGAGGCAATAAAGTTTTGCTTGACGTTTGGTATCAAGTTGATTTTTTTTCAAAATTTCAACTCATCGACTGAGCCAAAATTTATCAATTCAGACACTGAATTTTTTTTATTCAGAGGCGACAAAATTTGATAAACCCAACTTATGTGTAAGTTAAGGTTTGATCCATCAAGGTATATTTTAGCTCATCAAATTGAAGTTTGATAGCCTGATTAACTTAAGCCCAGACTCGTCTCGCAATGGTATGTTAGATGCTTGATCGCCCAAAATGTACAACGGATTTAGGGCCCGTCCCAGCTTGTGCGCGCCTGCCGCCCTAATTTTTTTGCTCAGAGAACAATTAATGTAGATTTAGGAAACTCTTGAATTAGGAGAGAAATACTGCAGATTCTTTTTCCTTATAAAGTTTGTCTTCTTTCTCTATATATTAAGAGCAATAGCACTGAGACCTCACAATTCAATTCATAGCTTGGTAAAGAATTCTTGACTGCTATGGTAAGTCTTCTCATTCGACTTGTAGCTTCTCTTTTTCAGTTGTCTTGTTCCTTTTGCTACTTCTTTACCGCACCGAGCATGCCATGTACTGAATCTTTTTCCCAAGTAGGACTTATAGCAAACAGCGTGGCTCCTCCTTTTGGATTTTTCCTTCTGCTTCTTATATTCCAGCGAAAAAAATTTACATAGCGTACTCTTTCCTGTTTTCACTGATTTTAGAGGCTTTGCTGATCAAAAGTATTAGAACCCGTGAACCCCCTTTTTATATACTTTGTCATGATCTTGATTGCACAAGTTTTGACTGCACATAATTAGGAGCCAAGGAATCAAATCCATTAAAATATCTTGTTCCCTTTTGCGACACGATCAGAGACTTTGCGGAAATCAATCTGAATTTTTCCAAAATCCCTCTTGCTCCGAGCATTTTTTTTTTTTTTTGATTACTCATGAATTCCCTTCGCTTCTGGACTGATGAATGAACTGCTAACAAACTAGAAATTTTCCATGATGCCGAAATTTTATAGTACCAGAAAGTTGCTCTGAGAAAACCAAAACTTATTCATATGAGACCGCATCCATGTAATAGCCTCACAATTTTCTTGTTTCTGATCATGTGAAGTCAAAACAGTTAGACACGAGCTCGTGTAGCCAATAATTTTGCAAACACAGTAGGACAATTGGTAACTATTTTGTCTTCTAGTCTAATAATTTTCTGTGCACACACATGCGAAAATCTTCTGAGTGGCACCCAAAAATTCCCTTTTGCTTTAAGTGTCTTTATTCTACATGCTACGCTTTGAAATCCCAGACTTTGACTTCAAGGAATTACTGGAATATTGGCCACGTTGCTTCATGCATGATGTTTTTTTTACCCTTTATAGTTTATAGATTTGATCATCGAATGATGGCCTTGTAAAAACAAAACAGGCACTTTCGCCCTTCTTGTTTTCCGAAAGCAAAACAATAACTTCCCTTTTTTCGTCTTGCAGGCAGCAGCTATCGAGCCTTTGAATCTTAGCACTGATTGTTGGAGAGAGTTTGGTTTTTTAGTTTTAACCACGCCTCTGACCTTTCCTTCTCATATCAGTACTCTAAATTTTCTATTGATGATAGGTCACTGTTTTCTTTCGCAGATTTGGTGCTTTGCAGCTTACTCGAGCTTTAAGGCTCCGCTGCTGTTATTTCTTTGAACTTCATAGCTTCTTCGAGCTCTGCTCCACAACTTTCTTCGAGCTCTGCTCCGCAGCTACTACCTTTTCAAGTTTTAAGGCTCCGCTATTGTTATTTCTTCGAGCTCCGCTCTGCGGTTTCTTCAAGCTCTATTCGTATCATCTTCGAGCTTTGCTTTGCAGCTTCTTCGAGCTTTAAGGCTCCGTTGCTGTTATTTCTCTGAGCTTTGCTCTGCCGTTTCTTCGAGCTCTGCTCCGCAAAGAGATGGCATTATTCAATGATGGCATGATAGACGGTTATCAAATTTTATCCATCGGTTATGAAGGTGATGAGCCAGCAACATGAGTCGACCTATGGGTTCATGATCCAGCAATTGGGGCTCTTGCACAAGATTGGGATCTTTCTCCCGATTCACGCCACCTCTCAAGATGGTATATTGAATCATCTCGAGAACTATTCGACCATGGCAAGTCTACTTTTATCTCCGACGTTGCACTATTACTACGATCATCTCTACACAAGAAATACAATGATTCTGAGCGCTTCCTTTTTTTGGCGATCGAATCATCAATGGAGATGCTAAATGGGGTAACATGACTCCTCAGTTTGGGAAAATTTCTTTCATCGACGGATATTGGGAGTGGTTGGAAAATGTGCTCACACGGAATAAAGACATGCTAACTAGTGCGAAGATATATGACGTTGTCTTTGCATCTTTATTTACTTATGTTCACAACACAAACCTTATTCGCTCATTTTGTGAGCTTTGGTGTCCCTCAACAAATAGTCTACACATACCAATCGGAGAAGTGTCTATTTCCCTATGGGACCTACACCTAACTAGGGGACTTTCAATTGATAGAATCTTCTATGACGAGGTCATTCTTTCTGCTAGAGAACTCACTAGTGTTGACAAAAAGGATGTGCCACTTCTTCCTCCAAGTTGCAAGTACTTATTTTTGGTGGAACGCAAAATTTATTGTGCAAGCGAGACTTCAAATGTTACTATTCATGACTGGGTAAAGTTCTAGTTTAAAGAGGAACCCCGTTGCAAACAGCCGCCTGTTAGAGTTCAGAAGAAAAGGTTGGGCGAGCCCAGGGCATCCAACAATCCAACTGGCTTTATTGGAGAGAAAAAGCTGCGCTCTAAAGATATAGAAAAAGGTCTTTGACTTCTTGGGTGTTGAGAAGGACGTGAAAGAAGAAACCAATTTGGTTGCTCTTCTATCTTGTTGGCTATGTGTTTTTGTGCTGCCTAATAAGGAAGTTGATGAAATTCGTCCAGGCGTCTTCAAAGTAGCAAGTATGATGGCTCAAGGAAAGAGGTTTTCTTTGGCAGTACCTGTCCTTGCAAGCATATACCATGGTTTGAGAGAGATCACATCTTCACCTAGTCCAAGCAAATGTGGCGCAGCATTTTCCATCCATTATGTTTATGGGTGGCTCAGTCGTTATTATGATAGTTACTTCTTGTCTGCTTCCACAAAATTTGATTGTGGTGCCTGGATGGTGAGACTTGCCAGCGAAAAGAATGCTTAACATTTTAGTTTTCAAGAAGCTTGTGATCTTTTGCAGAGCATCATGCCATCGACTCTGTCACCTTTAGCCTTGGGTAAACCACAACAAGGAATTGTCACCGACCATGGAAAGCATTCAGACTCTTGGAATGATTATGTCATCAGTCTTAGATCAAGCTGCTTGATTCTTCGCCATGGTAATGAGCATATTTTTAAGCCATACAGCCCTTACCGACTTGGTAGATAATTTCGATTTTGTCAAGACATTCCTGGAAAGTTAAGAGAAGAACTCTCAACCGGCACTTTGGAAGCATTATACCAACTTTGGCAGTCTTGCACGAGATTAAACACAAGGGTTGAATTTATGATTCCGTCATAATCATCTAAAGGCCTTGCCACCAAAGAGTATGTCGAGTGGTGGGAAAAATCTTCGAGCAACTTCTGCAGAGATAAGCTTGCATGTGAGAAGCCAAAGTCACCTCTTGCTGCTCCAAAAGGGAAGAATGTCATCACATTTCGCACAATGAAGTCAAAGTTGGCTACAGAAGTTACTCCACCTGCTTCAAAATCGAAAGAAAATGAAGTGACCAAAGTAGTAACCAAAGAAAGTAAGAAGGTCGCAGTAGTCAATCCAAAGACTCCTTTGAGTATTCCAGCGTCTAAACCAAAGCTATTGTTAGCAAGGCTTCAGAACCAACGGGTGAAAACAAGAAGAGGACTACAGTAGTTCTTTCTGAAGAAAGTAGTTTTGACAAAGATGAGCACCATTGGAAGCGTTTCAAAAAGAAAGCAGCAGATTTTGATTCGCGATTGAAAGAGAAAGTGATGATTTTTGATTTGGCTAAAATGGACTTTAATTTGGATGGCGTCCTTGATGATTTGCCAAACACTTCAAACCATGTTGAGGTATTGGGTAAACGAGTAAGCTTTAACTACTGCCTTCTTTTGTTCTTTACTTTATTTACTCTTTAAAGAAGTTTGGAATTTTTTTCATCAAATTTCTTAATGAGTTATTTCCTTCCACAGTTGGGAAACCAATTTGCATCAGATGAGTGTGAAGGTTCTGTTGATGGTCCAGACCCTTTTGATCTTGCATTGCGACGACAAAAGAATTCTGTATTTGGGGCGAAGGAAATCCATCCTCCATCTTCTTCCAAGCCTCCTATGTTGGGTCGAGCGGCGCCGTCAATTGGTACCTTATTTGATACAGGGAGTACCATCCATTTTGCTCATCGCGCAGCCACGAAGATTTTTGATAGCCACATCAAGAGTATCTTGAGAATGACTCCCATTGAAAAGCTAACATCCTTAAAACCAAGTCTACAAGTGATTTATGATGAGTTTTCGAAGCTTGAATTGGATTACTCTCCACTCCAAACTCAGATAGAGAAATATATATAGAATACCACCAACTATGTTTCCATGAAGTCTGGTTTTGCTAGCTGCATGACTTCAGAGGCGAAGGCGCAACAATTGGCAAATGTTGATACCAAAAGATTTCAGCTGATGGAGGAGCTCGAGTTGTTGGACTTGGAGGTGAATAAGCTCAAAGAATCAATTGAAAGGATCGATGCAAAAAGAGCTCAAAAGCAGCATGTTCTCTCAACTTTGCAAGCAGAGCGAGCTACCGTAGGGGTGACTGAGGTGATGGAGCGGCGGACATGGAAGTGGCTAACAATTTGGAGCAACTTCTAAAATCCGAGCTGGAAGAGATCCAAAATTTGGCTTTGGCTAGACTAGTGCTTATTCTGCTTTCCTTTGTCGTATTTCTTTTATTTAGGCTTGTTTAGTTTACTAAATGGATGTTCCATTTTTAGCAAACTATGCCTTTGCATTTATGATGTTTTAGCATAAGTCAACCACTTTATTATTTAAATAAAGTTTTTCTCATACTTTTAGCCATTCACAATTTATTCTCTTGCGAGCCATGAATAGCATAGTTGTGGTTGAAATTTTTTTTTTTTGATGGATTGATTGAATTTAAGAACAATTCTCAAGTTGCCTACGTACCCTTGGAAGGGATCAAGTCAAAACGTAGTTCAAAAGTAAGACGATTTTTTTTCTTTTTTTTTTTTTGGGCCGTGCACAGTTTTAGCTTATGTGGGCCAGGAGCAACATGCAGTTTAGGCTCATGCGTCATAGAGTAGCGCTTGCTCTTCAAGGGTAGTAGTGCTTCAAGAATTTGCAGTTTATGGAGCCAACTCTTAAACCATCTTCAGCAACTAATTTGTAGGCGCCACTTGAGTAAACTTCTTGCACCACATATGGTCCATCCCACTTGGAAATGAATTTGCCACCGATTTTATGGGTGGTATTAATGGGCCTTCTCACAGCAAGAACCATGTCTCCTTTCTGAAAAGAACGAAAACGAACCTTTTTGTTGAATGATTTCGACATGCGAGCTTGATAACATTCAAGACATTGTGCCTTAAGTCTCTTTTCATCAAGTGCTTCTAGTTCTTCAAGTCGCAAACGAGCGTTGTCTTCATGAGTGAGACCTTCTTGAATAGACATCCTTAAAGATGGAATTTGACGTTCGAGCGGCAAAAAAGCTTCCACGCCGTACACTAGCGCATATGGAGTGGCTTGAGTAGGCGTTTGATATGTAGTTCGATATGCCCAAAGAGCTTCTTCCATTCTCTCAGGCCAATCCCTATTTGCTTTGGCAACCACTTTCTTCAATAAGTTCCCAAGAGTCTTGTTGAATGCTTCTGCAAGACCATTTGCAGGTGGGTTGTACATAGTAGAGGTATGCTGCTTGAAGCCAAATTCCTGGCAAAGTCAAGTCATGGCACTATTGTAGAAATTCTTTCCATTGTCCGTGATGATGCAATGCGGTATGCCATAGCTAAAGATGAGGTGAGCACGGATGAAGTTGACGACATTTTCCTTCTTTACCTCTTCAGTGCGATAGCCTTTGCCCATTTGGAGAAGTAGTCAGTTGCAGCCAAGATATATAGAAGAATTTGGCAAGGGCCCCACGACATCCATCCCCCAAGCATCAAAAGGCCATGAAGTGACAGTTGGATGGAGCAGTTCTGGCGGTTGATGTATAAAATTGGCGTGGACTTGGCAAGCATGACATCTCTTGGCATACTCCATGCAATCCTTGACCATGGTTAGCCAATAGTAGCCTATTCTTTTGATTCGAAAATGAAGTTTGGGGCCACATTGATGAGCACCGCATATTCTAGAATGAGCTTCTTCCAGAGCTTTCTTGGCTTCATTTCTTCAAGGCAATAGAGGAATAACCCTTCAAAAGATCGGTGGTAGAGCGTGTCTTTATAGTAAATGAATCAAGGGGCTCGACGCTTCACATTCGCTCTCCTATGTGGATCATCAGGCAGTTTCCCATGTTACAGATAATTGATAAGGGGTTGGCACCAATCCTCTGTTTCAATTTCAAGCACTGAGACAACATTCACTTCCCTTTCACCATTGTCTTCATCATCAAAGATTGGAGGTATGACCTAACTTCGGCATATCGGAACATGCGTCTCTTGGCTAGGAAAAGCAAACGTAGAAGCAAGCTTTGCAAGTGTGTCTGCCTGCCTATTTTCGCCTCGTGGTACATGCTCCAAAGTGACACCACCAAGCCATGCGATCAAGCAATGCGCATAGTTGTTGAAATGCATGAATTCAGGCTTCCTCATTTCATAGATGTCGAGGAGTTGGTTGATGATCAACATTGAATGAGTTGCAAATGTTTTGCTTCAACTGCCATCTCCAATTCGAGAATGAGCTTGGTACTCAGCCTCATTGTTTGAATAGTTTTGTGTGAGGGTGAAAGCATAAGGTAAGACATCTCCTTCTAGGGAAACAAACACTCCGCCTACACCTGCGCCACTTCGATGTGACGCGCCATCAAAGTACATTGTCCATGGGGGACGAACTTCTACCACCATGACTTCTTCATCTGGCAATTCTTCGAACAACTCCCACTCGACTGGTATAGGATGATCCGCCAAGAAATCAGCTAGAGCTTGCCCTTTTAACGGCCTTTTGAGGTACATCGATGATCTCGTATTGTTGAAAGAGAAGCGACCATCTTACCAATTGATCAGTGAGGACCGGCTTTGTCATGACATATTTGATTGGATTAGCCTTGGAGATGAGATGCACAGTGTGAGCTTGAAAATAGTGTCACATCTTTACAATCGCGAACACTAGAGCTAGGCACATCTTCTCAATTATAGAATAGTTCAATTCATGAGGTAGCATCATTCTACTCAAGTAGTACAAGGCGCCTTCTTTCCCTTCATCGTTCTCTTAGGCAAGCAAGGCCCCCACTGAACGCTCTTGGGCTACAACATACAAGATTAAAGGTCGTCCAGGTTTAGGGGCGGTGAGAACAGGAGGTCTCATCAAATATGATTTAATGCTCTTGAAGGCATTATTGCATGCTTCATCCCAAACAAAAAGAGTCCTTTTCTTCATGAGGCGACTGAATGGTTGACATCGCCGAGCCAAATTTGATATGAAGCGACGAAGGTAAGCCAATCGTCCTTGAAGACTCTTTAACTCGTGAATATTCTGAGGTTCAGGCATTTTCAAGATAGCATCATTTTTAGCTTGTTCAATCTCTATGCCTTGGTGGCGCACAATGAACCCAATAAACTTTCCAGACGTAACCCCAAAAGCGCACTTCAAGGGATTCATCCTAAGTTGGTACCTTCGCACCTGCTCAAACATTTGCCTCAGATCATGAAGATGGTCGGCTCGTTTCTTGGTCTTCACGACTAAGTCATCAACGTAACACTCCACATTTTTGTGAAGCATGTCATCGAAGATCTTTTGCATTGCCCTTTGGTATATGGCACCTGCATTCTTCAAGCCAAAAGGCATAACTTTGAAACAATAAATGCCTTTTGGTGTATGAAAAGTTGTAAACTCTTCATCTTGCGCAGTCATGCAAATTTGATTGTATCCAGATGAACCATCCATGAATGATAGGACCTCATGTCCAGTAGTGGCATCAACCATGAGCTCGGGTATAGAGAGTGGAAAGTCATCTTTTGGACATGCGTTGTTCAAATCATGAAAGTCAACACACACTCGGATTTGCCCATTTTTCTTCTTCACTGGTACGATGCTTGAAATCCAAATGGGGTATTTGACTTCTCGAATGAAACCAGCTTCAATAAATTTATTGATCTTTGCTCCGATTTTGGGGACCAAGTCTGGTCGGAGCGTCTTTGAGATTGCTTGATAGGTCAAACACCATGCATTACCTCTAGATGATGGACTGTGACTCTTAGGTCTAATCCAGGCATCTCCTGATAACTCCAAGCAAAGACGTCCTTATACTCGCATAGAAGCTCAATGTAGGCAATTTCTTCTTTAGGGGTGAGCAAAATGCTGATGTAAGTTGGTCGCGGGTCATCTTCAGTCCCTAAATTGATCTCCTTTAGATCGTCGATAGTGGACCTCACTCCTTCTTCTAACTCTGGTGGAGAATCTCCAGCATCTTCTTCTACTTGAATTTCATTACAAGTTGCCGTGATATGGAAGGAAGAAGTGGCATACTCTTCATCGAGACAACGATTCAATTCCTTAGAAGGCACTTTGGTCAGCACCACAGTTTGTCGCCTTACTCTTAGCAATGCATCATCAGTTGCCACAATGAGAGTAGTTCGACGCTTCATGCGAAAAGGTATTTTACTCTTCAATTTCTTGTCATCTTCTGACAAAAGAGCAGTCCTCTGTTTTGAAACCTTCTCGATGGCACCGCTTGAGACACCCAATCGACTTTGGACAGACTTTCATGGAGCGTTTGTTGAAGATATCTCATTTGGTAAACCCAATCTACTTTGGATAGGCTTTGTAACGCCCTGAATTTTGGGAACGTTAAATGGACAATTTCATTGAAAAATTAAATAGAGTTTGGCTCAATATTACATCATAATTCTCACAAGAGTACTTTATTAAACAAAAGGAGGGAAACTAGGGTTCCTATCTACAACTCCACCTGTTCCTCCATCCTAGCCAACTCCTTAGCTCCAAAAACCTCCAAGGTGTACTATTCATCTTGATCATCTACAAGGTCTGACACATTATACCTGCGTCGCCACCGATATAATATGTCAGGGTCACCAAAGGTAACACCGTGAGCCACAAGAGCTCAGTAGAATAATCCTATACCTACCAACCCTTAACTTACAAATAGCAGGTCATAGGTATAGCACACAAACTCATGATTGTCACATAACTCATGCATAAATGAATAACAATGACACATCCACATTCGCTATCTTCCTAGCGTTGGTGTCCATGACTTTCTAAGTTTCTCCTACATGACTTATCGTAAACTGTGTCTCGTTTTCATATACCGTTCAACATTTCCAAAATCATTTTTACACACCCAACCTTGGTTCCGCCGTTCTGGATTCCCGAGTATCCTCACAATGGTTCCGCTGCACCGGGTTCCCATTGGCACACAATTTGCATTGGCTCCTCTCCGCGGATAATCAAGCCATACCTCACCATGGTTTCGCCGCTCCGGGTTCCCATGGAACTCACACAACCTCACAATGGTTCCGCTATTCTGGATTCCCATTGGAACACACACAAAACTCACACCACACAATGGGCTACCACGTCCGGCCACATTGTGGTTTCCAAAACATTTCACCATTTTCAAACACGCCTTTTCATTAACCACACCCTAGGTTTCATGTTTCTACTTTCTCGATTTTTGTGTCTCGTTTTCATGCATAGACTCCACGGTAGGACTTTCCACATACGTAATCTTAAATCATTCATTGTTATCTTGAAACTAAACTAGCAAGATCATCCAACTCAATATTACTAATCATGCTCAAGCATAATGCCACATGTACGGACGCCCTTGGAGTGAAAATCACTTATGCTTTACCACAAGTAATACGAGCAATTCATGTATGCATGCTCATAACCATCTTAAATATCAAAATACGAATACTTCTAATCAAATGGTAAAGTCTTAACTTTTGAAAACCGTTCTCTCTTCCTTTTTGGGAAGTTCTAAACAACATATGTTATTCCGAAAAATAAAGTCGAGATGTTCAACATACTCCCTTTCCTTTTCATCTTTAAGGAAAAACACCTTTCAAGTTCTCATGTATTTCTAACGTACAAGCATCATACGAAATTCTTATAGATAGAGGATAAGAATATTCTACTTATACTTAGGGAAGTGAGTAGAGAAAATCTACCGTTCTTCTTGGCAGTAGTGACGACTACGAAATGTAAGTTGATAATCGGGCGGAGTGACTTCCTACGGTAGGCTTCCGGTAGCTCCGAAAGAGAAAGATTTCTCTCAAAACTAAATCTTGGACTAACTACTAAACTTTTTTTTTTGGATCGAAAGGGTGGTCGAATGGCGATTTGGTGGCGGCCTAGGATGAGTTTCTTGAAGAACACAAGAACAACTCAAGAACAACTTAAAAACAAGAAGAACAAAGAACAATTGCAAGGATTTTCTAGAGAGAGAAGTTGGAGGATGAAGGTGTGAGTTGAATGGCATGAGGGTGGTACTATTTATAGCAAAGTGTTGGCCTCTCCCTCCCCTTTCTTGGTCGGCCTCCCTCTCTCTCTCTCTATCTCCCATGGATTTGCCCCATGGTCATGTCAAATCATGCTTGAAAGCCTTCCATGACTTGTCTTGTCCAATCCTTTTAGGCTTAAGGCTATAAACTAACTAGGATCTTAGGCTTTCTAGGTGAATCTAGGTAATTATAGCCTAGGTCTTACAAGTCTAGGGTAGCATTTGATTAGGTTAAAGTATAGCCTTCCATGTTTAGTCATTCATAGGTCTAGGTTGTAGTCAATTTCTAGGATGATTAAAGGCTAGTTTGGAAGCAAATCTAGGATGACTAAGGCTAGGATTCTATGCTTGAAAAAGATTAGAGTGAGTTGTCAAGTCAATTGGACTAAGGCTAAAATAGGGCTAAAGAGGTAGCTTGTGCTTGTGTACAAACCTCAAAGCACACACATGCACCTCTCTCTCTCTCTCTCCTCTCTCTCTCTCGGCCTCTCTCTCCTCCCTCTCTCTCGGCCTCTCTCTCTCCTTCTCTCTCCCTAGTACAATGTACAAACATATATTCATATATATAAGTACATATATGTATATATCTAGGAAAGTAACCCTAGAATAGTTGAGTTTAAGGCTACAATCCTAGGGTTGCATGCATGGCAAGGCTAGGTTAACTACTTTTGGAAGCAAAATGATGGCTATGATTTGTCTTGTCAAATCTTTGTATTCATTGGCAAGTCTAGCTTCCATTATCCAAGGGATAAAGATTTCCCTAATAATTATGGACCAATGGTTAACCATTTCCTCGAAAGTAAGTCTATGGTCAAGTAGTCATGATTAAAGTAGGTTATGAGTGTTACTTTTAGTAGTATCATGATTACTATCTTTGTCCAATGGTTCTTAAATGCTAGGAAAAGGTAACTAAGTCAATTTGTACTTAGGTTGGCCTAACTAGTGGTTGGAAACAAAACCTTTTACCCAAAGGATAAGAATTACCCTAACAACTATCGTTCAATGGGTAAAGAGAAAAGTTATGCTAGGAAGATGTAATGATGAGGAATAAAGTCAAGAATTGACTAGTCAAGAAAGTGCAATGATTACATCCTTTGGTCCAAAAGGTTCAATTAGGGTTTGGATGGGTTCATAAGGCTCAAAGATGGTCAAAAAGGTCCATTTAGGGTTAGGAAATTGTAACTAGGTGGATTGGTAGTTCGGTTTCTCCAACTAATTGGTTAAAAACTAACCTTACTTGCCATGTAGGATTTCTAGTCAAGAAATATAATTTTAAAGGACTAAAATCAAATTATAATGAATTATTAGAAATTAAAAAGAAATTTTAAAAACAATCCAAGTAATTAAAAAAAAGTCAAATATTTAACGAAATTTTTATTTACCAAAAATTAGGGTCGTTACAGGCTTGCACGAGACAGAATGTGTGGAGCTCTTGCTTTGTGGTCATAATCTGTCTTGAATGGGTCCTCTCGTGGAGGTTAGTGAGACAACTTCTTCTTGAGGAGTCAATCTGTCAAAGACTAACCTTTTTGATTTCGAAGCACTCAAGCGATCAAAGACTGATGCCTTTGGTGATGAAGTACATTCTTCTGCCGTAATGTGGTTGCTGCTTGACTTCTTTATGAAGATGCGAGCAGGAGCATGTGCGGTGTATCCAAGGCCAGCTTGGGACTCCTTGATAGAATATCCCTTGTGCTTGAGCATTTTCTGAGTCGGGTTCAAGCCGTGTATCTTTTCGCCAGTCACTTCAGGCAAGAGTCTCCCTAGAGTGGTTGAACCTTTTAGATTATGTCCAGCCTTTGTGAACAGCTTGTAGGCATTGGGATCGAAGCCATTTGTCCCCTGTGAAGGCAGGTATTCATGCTCCACTTGAGGGCCATGTGTGGCTCGAGCGAATCCTTTCAGGGGTGGAACAACCTTTGCTTCATTAAGGTCGGTGACTGGGAGTGTTAATCCTTTCAAGGCCGACTCTTCATTTTTTTGCAACTTTGGTACATAACGAAGTATTGGCGTGCCTTTCTTCTTTGATGGATCTTCCATGTGATACTTGCCACCTTGACTAGTTTCTTCCTTCGACTTAGTAAGAATGTTGGTTTTACCAATTTGAAGGTCATTAGCTTCAGAGGGTTTGTAACTTGATGAAGAGGCAGCTTGCACTAATTCTGTCAACACCATATTTGCCAAGTAGAATTTAGCATCGGCAAAATGGAATTCAGCTTCGCTAAAGGGTTTGTCATCGGCCACTATCTTCTTTATCACACCATCTTTGCAATACTTGAAGCATTAATGGAGGGTTGATGAGACAACGCCATTCTCATGGAGCCACAGCCGCCCTAGCAATACATTTTAAGAGGTTTTGGCATCAATGACATGGAGCAGTGCACTTGAAGTCATATCATCGATGAGTAGGTCCAAATGAATGATACCAACAACTTTTTGCCCCCCTTGATTGAATCTTTGGATCATGAGACGGCTAGGTGCTAGTTCTTCCATAGAGATACCAAGTTCCTTCAAGGTACGAAGAGGCAAGATGTTGACCGCAGATCCGCCATCTAGGAGCATCCTATTGACTCTTTGTTCGTATATGTATTCAAAGACAAAAAGCGAACGATTATGTGGAGTTGCGCCAAGCAATAAATCTTCGTCGGAGAGTGTAATGGCTCCAACGCAAGTAGAGCAATCTTTGGCACAAATGGTAGAGCCAAGATGGATTGGAGAGTGCTTAAATGCAAGAGGCGACTCTAGTTCCGTCTCTTCAGTTTCTTCAAAACTCACAGTATTGCATGAAGCTTCAAAAAGACTGGGGTTGTAAATTGACTCTGGTAAGAAGTCCCATAAAGTAAATGGAGTGCGTAGTCTTCGGACAGGGATGTCTTTTGGCAAATTTGAAGCTATTTTCTTTAGCTTCTTCCTTCTTTGTTGCCTTCTTGTATGCCTCTTTCTGGGACTAGGCTTTGAGGCCACGGATTGAGGATGCTTCACACTTGGCTCATGCTTCTTCTTTCTACAAGTAACAAGGGTCCATCCATGTCACCTACTTTCACCTTGGCACAGATGCAGCCCCTAAGCTGTTGAATAGAATGACATTGCACTACCTCAATTGGATCGAACGACCCAAATTGAATCTTCACACTTTGTGGCGCTTCAGGCCGTTGAGTTTCGTCTTGTAGAGTAGCCACAATTTGATTTGTAGCTACGGTTTCTTTTTCTTCCTCCAAGACGATCTTTCCTTGGCTAGCGAGCTCTACTACCTTCTCTTTGAAGACGAAGCATTGTTGGGTTAGGTGACTAACCAAACGATGGTATTTGTAGTAGTTTGGATCATTAACTTTGTTAGCTTCCTCAGGTCTCTTCATCTCCGGGAGCTCAATGAGTTTCAAATCTAACAGTTGATCAAACATTGAAGGGACCTCTGAATCGGGGAAAGGATACACCTTCTCTTTCATCTTTTTCAATGTGAGTCTTTTCTTCTTCTTCATTTGCGGCGGAGTGGACCTCGCTACTTGTTTTTCTTTGGGTTTAGTAGAGATCTTGAATGGTGCAGCATTCACAACCATGGATTCCTTGTTACCTTCTTTGACTAGAAATTTGCCCCCTTTGCGAATATTTGGCTCGCTTCCCATGGTGCGAGAGTCTTGTGCCGGTAGCCCTTGCCTTTCATTTGCCATGATGGTGAGCTCCATGTCATGAGCTCGAGTGGCCAATTCTTTGAAAGTTTTAGGCAAGATTCCTTGAAGTATATATTGTAGGTCCCACTGCATGCCTTTGATGCACATCTCGATTCCAGAAGTTTCGGACAGCCTATCCTTGCAGTTTAGACTTAAGTGTCGCCATCTATTGATATAATCAATGACAGGTTCATCCTTCCATTGGCTAGCATTCGTAAGCTCGAACATACTAACAATACAGCGAGTGCCGTAGAAACGGTTAAGAAATTCTTGTTTCAGCTACTCCCAATTGTCAATCGTACCGGGCTCAAGGTCGCAATACCAGTCAAAAGCATTGCCTTTGAGCATTCGAACAAACTGCTTGACGAGAAGATCACCATCAGTTCCAGCATTACTGCATGTTTCCACAAAGTGAGTAATGTACTGCTTCGGATTGCCTTTGCCCTCAAATTGTTGAAACTTTGGTGGGTGGTAACCAACAGGCATCCTCAAAAGGTCAATCCTTCGAGCATAAGGCTTAGCATAAGTAGAAGAAGACTCGTACTTTTGCTTGATAGTGCCTAGAATGAAATCCTTTAGCTGGTCCATGGGAATCGAACCATCACCAGAAAGGAAAATTCTTTTGGTACTTCCTTCTGTTTGTTTGAAGACCTAACTTGACTTGAATCCCCTATAGTTTCTATTTTGTTCTTGAGGGAGGCAATTTCAGAGTCATGTTCTTCTACGATTTTTGACAATCCTTCAATTGTTTTGGCCAAGGAAGCAACTTGCTCTTTTAGACTGACCGCATTTATCGTCGTAACATCCATGATTGAAGAACTGCAAGGCTTGGTGAAGGCATTGAGGTTTGACAGAGGAGTGCTTCGAGAAGAGGTGGACTAAGAACTGCTTGAATAACCTTCTTCCGTGTTCTTTTGAATTTCTGAAGCAGACTCATGAAGCATGGGAGGATAAACAAAAGGATTCTCAATGATGGTTGCCATGTCTTTCGCTGCCTCCATGGTAGAGACACCTTCCTTCCCTTTTGGTGAGCTTGTGAAGGTTGGCGATGCTGTAGGGAGGTATTCCCGAACAGATACAAATGGGGCCCGAACACGTGGTACGTAGGATCATGGAATAAATACGATAAGAGAAACCATTGTGCGAAGTAGTCTGTTCGGTGATATGGGCTAATGGCATGAAAAGTCATTAGTCCAACCAGTCTATTCGGCAGATAAAAGTAAAGACATGAGATAACATTGGTCCAAATAGTTAATAAAGGACCAGTTACATATGAAGTAACTGGTCCAGACAATATGTTCGGCAACGAGATAGCCGAACAACCAAAGAGCTCTAATCAAGTGTTGGAGTAAGGAGATCACTCTGGAAGGGTCCAAAAACAGTGATGTTCTGTTAAGGCATAAGATCCCGAGAATGTAGGATCGGGGAAAGATACCCAATAGGAATGGGATGTTCGGCCAGCTATGGAAAAGAGTCCTAAAAGGACTAAAGTAATGAATTGATAAGGGAACGAGAGTCCTAGATATCCCGGGTTTCCTATATGAGATAGGAATCCTAGGGCAACAGGGATGCTTGGGCAGCAAGCATCTATGAATCTATAAATACGAGGTAAACCTAGAGATAAAAGGTACGCAATACACGGCATTCATATTGTTTTCCTACTGATAATTAGAGTTTTTCTGCTAGTACGTGATACTAACTTAGGCATCCGAGGGCTTTTGCCACGAGAGGCAAAGGTGCGCTCACCCCTTGTCTGTTTTACAGATTAGTGTTCCGACAACGAACTGAGGTTCTGGTGGACAGGCACGAGTAGCCGTTGCAATCTAGTGCTCTTCCAAGCGTCAATTGTTTTCATCCCCCTACAATTGGCACCATCTGTGGGAAAGCGAAAGAGTTCTCTTAGAAAAACGACCATGGCAGAAGAAGATCAAATCACACCAAAGGAGCAGTTGGGTGGAGGAGGAGATAAATCCCCACCAGGGGCTCCGAAGAAGCCCGGAGGGGGATATATGAAGACCACGAGCAAGGGTCACCCCCAGACTATCCATAATAACCCCGAGAACAGGGAGGGTAGGACAGCCACGGAGTCCATAAGAAGGAGTAAGTCCCAACGTGGAGGAGAATCAATGGCGCACTCGAGGAGCATGCATAACAATGAGGGTATTCTTGATAAAAAGAGACAGGAAATTGAGGAGTACGCTGGTTTAATTAGAAAAAGAGAGCATGAGATTCGAGAGGTAGAACGAATCCGAGAACATCCAGAAGACTTTGGACTTTCACGAAGAAATTTCAGGGAAGACAAGATGGCTCTAGTAACACACAAAAAGACTCCATCACGAGGAAAAAGGAGCCAGAGTAGGAGTCCTACCCTAAGGCGGAAGAGAGCTTCTTCATGAAAAAGAAGGAGCAGAAGTCCAACAAAGATTCTTAACAAGCGAAGGGCTTCCCCATGAAAGGGGAGAAGCAGAAGCAAAAGCTTCTCGTCTGAGGAAGGTCCCAGGAAACACCATAGGGACAGGTATGAGAGACCTGATTCCAATTGGGAAAAGAATAGACCCAACAAGACAAAAGGACTAGAAGACGAGACCATGACTGCACGAGAGGCAGCACAGAAGGCACTCAGTAATATTGCGTCTTCCCCCTTTTTAAGGAAGCTACAATAGGCTAGATTACCGAGCAGAGTAAAGCACGGGACCTTCATCCTCTACGAGACAGATGCTAATCCAGCAGCACACATTCAACACTACCAACATGCGATGTTTATGCATGAAGGGGATGATGCAATTATGTGCAAGATGTTCCCATCAAGTTTAGGGAAGGTAGCTTTGTCTTGGTTCCATAAGTTGGATCCGCGCACCATCCGTGGATGGGTACAGTTGGCCGAAGAATTTACTGCTCGGTTCTTAACAAGCAGAAGGGCCCCAAAGACTTTTGAAAGCCTCTCTGTTATGAAGCAAGGAGAGGATGAGTCGATCAGGAACTATGCAAAGAAGTACTAGGAGACTTTCAACGAAATTGAAGGTTGCAGTGAGGAGTACGCAATAGCAATGTTCAAGACCGGGTTGCCTATTCGGGGGGAGCTGCGTAAATCTCTGAACATGAGTCAAGTACGAACACTGGCAAAATTAATGGAATGGATAGAGCAACACGCAAGAAACGAGGATGACATACTCCGGGAAGACGGTAAGGTGGTTGCTGAGCAAGTTAAGGGGCCTGCAAAGAAAGCAGATAAGCCTGAGCTCAAAACCTATCGAGAGAGGAAATACTACAAACAGGCTATGAAAGAGCCATATAAAGATAAGCCAACACCTGATCCCAAGTCTTTCTTTTCCATTACCACAGTTTGGAAGTAGCCCATCTATAGGATTCTTTATCGAATAAAGAATCAACCTTACTTCAAGTGGCCCCCAACCTTGAGAGGAGACAAAAACGCGAAGCGGGCTACAAATCAGCATTGCAGCTACCACAAGGATTGGGGCCACATGATTGAGGACTGTGAGATGTATAAGAAGCACCTTGATGATTTGGTCTCTCGTGGTTACCTTAAAGAATTTGTCCAGGAAGACTCCAAGGATAAAGAGAAAGCAATGGAGTTGGATTACGAACAAAATCCAAGGGGCATAATCCATATGATACATGGATTAGCAGAGCCTTATACGAGAAATGAGGTGAGATAACTCTAGCGGCAGATTAAACATGACCAGCACGTTATGAGGATGGGAAAGAAAAGAGGGCGAGGAGACGACATATGCAACGAAGGCATTGTTTTTATAGACAAAGATTTGGGAGAAGTTCAAGTGTCCCACAATGATGCTTTGGTCATAACCCTACAAATTGGGGAATATGATATTGAGAGAATCCTGGTAGATTCAGGGAATTGTACAGACGTGCCATCTGGCCCCTTGGGAAAATAACGTTACCTGTTCGGGCTGGATCAGTAGTGTTGAGGACAGACTTTCTGGTTGTAGATGTTCTTTTTTCCTATAACGCAATTATAGGAAGGACTTGGCTGCACAAAATGAGAGTTGTCTCTTCTACTTATCACCAGATGGTGAAGTTCCTAGGATCTAACGGGGTTGAAAAAATTAGAGGTAATAAAAAAGTGGCACAACAATGTTTGATTTCCGTCATAAAAAGAGTCCCAAAGGCCCATCATGTTCATAGTTTAGAAGTACCGGATCAACTGACTATCGAGAACGTCGGAAAGAACCCAGCAGAGAAAGTGGTTGAGGGCCTGAAGAAAATACAGATCAATGAGACTAATCTTGAAATGTATTTTTTAATTGGGGAAACATTGCCAACAAACGAAGAAGCCGAGTTGGTAAGCTTTTTAAAAGAACACGTTGAGGTGTTTGCATGGGTACCAGAAGAAGTTGTAGGTGGAAAAATTCAAGTAGTGCTCTGAACAGCACTGGAATGCAGCGGCTTCACGTGCCTCTTGAACGTAACCCTATTTTGTCAATGAAAACCTTGTCCTACAAAACAGATAAGGAGTGAGTGCACCTTTGCCTCTCGTGGCAAAGGCCCTTCGATGCCTTTGTTAGTATTTCGTACTAGCAATCAAACCCTAATTATCAGTAGAAAAGCAATCAGAAAACAATGTATTGTGTACCTTTTGCCTTTAGGTTTACCTCATATTTATAGATTTGCATATGCTTGCTGGCCAAGCATCCGTGTTGCCCTAGGATTCCTAACTCGAATAGGAAACCCAGGATATCAAGGATTCTCGTTTCCTTTATCAGTTTATTTCCTTAATCTTTGTAGGACTCTTTCCATAACAAGCCGAACATCCCATACTCGTTGGGTATCTTTCTTAGATCCTATATTCTTGGGATCTCATCCTTTAACGGAATACCTGTGATTCTGGACCCTTCTAGAATGTTCCCTTCAATAGGACTTCTCTCTTTGTTCGGCCATCTCATGGCCGAACAGATGGCCTGGACCAGTTACTTCACATGTAACTGGTCCTTAAGAAACAATGGAGACCATATGCTCTCCTCATTGTTCGGCTCTTTGCCGAACAATGTATCTGAACAGTGGCATCACATGTCACTTTCCTTGTATTTGGTCCAATAACGTCTCGTGTTATTGTACCGAGAATCGTACAACCTCTATGGTCCATAGACTTCTCATATCGCTGGTTTACAGTGTGTTGACTTTTTACTTCACCGTGCTCGGGCTCTTCTTGGACTTGTTCGGGAATACCTCCCTACAGAAGTGCCCGGAGTAGATGCAGATGTGATCTTTCACCACTTAAATGTTGATCCACAACATAAGCCAGTTATTCAGAAGAAAAGAAGGGCAGCTGTGCAGCATGTAGATGTTGTTATCGAGGAAGTACATCGTTTGTTGGAGGCCAAAGCAATACGTGAGGTTTACTACCCAGAATGGTTGTCCAATACTGTGGTTGTAAAAAAGAAGAATGGAAAGTGGCGTGTCTGTGTGGACTTCACGGACTTAAACAAGGCATGCCCAAAGGATAGCTTCCCTCTTTCGAAATAGACCGGTTGGTTGACGCAATTGCTAGATACGAACGGATGAGTTTCCTTAACGCATATCCGGGGTATCATCAGATTGCTATGTTTAGACCTAATCAGGAGAAGTATTCTTTTATTACACCACGAGGGTTGAACTGTTATAGTGTCATGCCCTTTGGACTAAGGAATGCAGGGGCAACATATCAAAGATTGGCGACCATCATGTTCAAAAAGCTGCTTGGCAAGACTATGGAGGTTTACATAGACTATATGGTGGTGAAAAGTAAAACAAGACAGGGGCACATAGCGGATCTACAAGAGGCTTTTGGAATCTTAAGGAAATACAGATTAAAGCTCAACGCCTCGAAATGTGCATTTGGAGTAGGTTCTGGGAAGTTCCTAGGCCATCTGGTGACTGTAAAAGGGATTGAAGCTAATCCTGATCAAATAACAGCCTTGCAAAAGCTACAAAGTCCCAAAACCACAAAGGAAGTCCAGAGGTTGACTGGAATGACTGCAGCACTCAACAGATTTATCAGCAAGTCAAGTGATAAGTGCAGACCCTTTTTCAGCTATTAAAAAAGAGGGAAGGATTCGAATGGGGAGCAGAGTGTGAGCAAGCTTTCTAGGATCTGAAGAATTATTTGGCCAAGGCTCCATTTTTGTCAACTCCACAGCCAAGTGAGTCTTTAGTGTTGTATTTGGCTGTTTCTAGATATGCTGTAAGTGCAGTCCTGTTAAGAGATATGGGACTTAATCAGATCCCTATCTATTATGTAAGCAAAACATTGCTAGATGCAGAAACGAGATATCTGCCCCTTGAGAAGTTAATCCTAGCATTAAGGACAACAACAAGAAAGTTGCCACATTATTTCCAGAGCCATAAGATTGTGGTTTACACTGAGTTCCCATTGAAATCACTGCTGCGGAAGGTAGATTTTTCGGGGAGATTCTCAACTTGGTCCGTCGAATTAAGCCAATAAGACATCGACTATCAACCGCGCACGACAATTAAAGGCCAAGTGTTGGCTGATTTTGTGTCGGAGTTCTCACCCGTAGTGGCACCCCTGCCACCTACGAGGGAGGAGCAAGTGACTAGGCCATCAGCGAAGAAGGTTAAAACCCAAGCGGAACAGGATCCCCTCGAGTGGAAGTTGTTTGTTGATGGTTCAGCATGTAATACAGGATCAGAGATCAGAATTGTCCTTTTTCCCCCTGATGGGGTAATGTTGGAGCTATCTGTTTGGCTAGGGTTCAGTGCATCAAATAACGTGGCGGAGTATGAGGCACTTTTAGCTGGATTAAGGAGGGCAAGAACATTGAAAGTAAAGCGAGTCAAGGTGTATTGTGATTCATAGCTTATGGTTAATCAACTGTTCGGGGAATATGAAGCCCGGAGTGAGAAGATGGCGGCATATGTGCAGGCAGCCAAGGATCTACTTGATACCTTCGAACGGGTATACGTCGAGCAGATAAGTTCCGGACAGAATGCTCACGCAGATTCACTAGCCTAATTGGCTGCGGCCGTTCCAACTGAGTTTAAAAGGAAGGTAGCAGTGGAGTATTTGACTGAGCCGAGCATTGGAAGGAGTGTGGAGTTGGTCTTGGATGTGAACCAACGACCAAGTTGGATGGACCCAATTGTGGAGTTTTTACGAGATGAAATACTCCCTTTGGACAAAAATGAGGCTCACAAAATAAAGACCAATTCTGCTAGGTTTTAGCTGTCCCTAGAAGGGAAGTTGTACAAGTCCTTCACATGTCCCTATTTGCTTTGTGTGCACCCTGAGATGGTGCAAAAATTCCTACACAAAATTCATGAGGGGACTAGTGGAAGCCATGCTCGGGGTAGATCCATTGCCCACCGAGCAATCACTCAAGGTTATTGGTGGCCACATATGCAAGAAGATGCAAAGGTATATGTGAAAATTTGCGAGAAGTGTCAGAAATTCTCACCAATGATTCGAACACCAGCAGAAGATTTTGTGCCATTAATAAGTCCTTGGCCGTTTGCTCAATGGGGAATGGATATTGTGGGTCCACTCCATAAAGCAACTGGGAATAGGAAATTTTTGCTTGTAGCAACTGATTATTTCACGAAGTGGATCGAAGCAGAGCCTCTAGCCAAGATAACGGAGCCTATAATAGAAAGGTTCGTTTGGAATAGTATAATTACTCGATTTGGGGTACCCTATTCTTTGATTACAGATAACGGGTCCCAATTTCAAAAGAAGTTTAAGGCTTTCTGCGCCCAGTATGGGATAAGAAAATGTTATTCGACCCCGGCCTACCCTCAAAGCAATGGACAGGCAGAAACATCCAATAAAACCATTCTTGATGGGATCAAGAAAAGGTTGGATAAGGTAAAGGGAAAATGGCCCGATAAGCTGCCTCTGGTTCTATGGGCGCACCGAACAACGCCGAGGAGGTCTACAGGAGAGACCCCCTATTCTTTGGCATATGGAACAGAAGTAGTAATACCTTTGGAAATTGGTTTACCAACCAACAGGATAGCTTTAGTTGAGAGCGGTGGTAATGATAGGGCCTCGAAATTGAGCTTGACCTTGCCGAAGAGAGAAGAGAGAGTTCTGGTGCATTTGGCTTCCTATCAGGAGCAGCTGATGAAAAGCTACAACAAAAATGTCCATCTACGATAGTTTGGTGTTGGAGACCTTGTGCTTCGTAAGGTTCTCGGCAACACCAAGGTAGCCAACGAGGGCAAGTTGGGGGCCAATTGGGAAGACCCATATCGAGTTACAAAAATTGTGGGCATACGGGCTTACAGATTGGCAGATCTGGACGGGAACCTGGTGCCAAGACCTTGGAATGTCCATAATTTGAGGAAGTTCTTTGTTTAAAAGACTTCAGTTTATTTTTTATTCTGCTTTAGGATGCACATTGTGATTATGTGGGAATTATGAACATATTTCCCTTGTTTTTACTCTTTGTTAGTTGCAAAGGGTACGAATAACGCCCCCTTGAGTTATCAGATCATGCATAATAAATTTGATTATAAGTTTTTTCAACATTTTTTGGTCTTTTATGGTTATGGATTTCCAGTTCCTCCTTCTGTTTAAATTCGGAGCTAGCAAATTATACACCACCTTTCCTCGCTTCGTATTGGGGAGCAGAGGAGTGTAGTATGAATTACGAGCAAATTCAAAACTTGACAAAAGTATAAATATACTTAGCTTCTTGTTCAGATACGAATAAACCTGGAATGACAATAATTCTACCAAATATGAATACATTTGGATAGTAATCCAAGTACGATTACTTGAGTATTTTTCCATAAATACGAGTACGCTTAGTGGGTGTTTATCCAAGTATGTGATACTTGGGCAAACTGTCTGAGTATGGGAAAATATGGAAAAGTTGATTTACACACGAATACGTGCATAAAACTTAGATCTGACCAAATACAAGCGAACTTGGGGATGTATCCAAGTATATGACGCTTGGAGTGCATACGAGAATATGCAATTTATTTAAGTACAGAAAACTTGAAATTATAAACTAAGTATGAATACACTTGGGAGTAAACCAAATATGAGAAATTTGGAGACCATACGAAAACATGCATTATATGCTTCACATGTATGAAACATTTGGAGCACAACGAAGCATACGAGATGTTCATATGAATGGTATGAAATACCAGCAAACACTGAAACGACAAAACATAAGGCCATTTATGAATAGCCACCAAACCAAAATGTTATGCCACAAGGGGCCGAATACTTGTCTTATCAAAAGTATGAAAATACCGGTGCCTCGCAGGGCTCAACAAAATTATGGTCACGAAGGGACCAGTCAAAAGTTTGAAAGTGTAGATGCAAACTTACCAAATCAATCCAGGTTTTGGATTTCTGGAAGAATATCAGTCATGACCTCTGTATTTACTTCTTCATTGCTGGGGCCACCACCACCAGCAGCATTCTCCCTCGGAACGATAGTCTCATTGATCGCCTCCCGAGCTGACGCATGTTCGATTACAGCATCCTGAGACTCCATCCGTATTTTTTCATCAGCATCTGCAAATTTGTCTATTTGCTGGTCAACATCATCAGTTGGGGGCTCATCATACTCTTGAGAGGCTACAGCATGACAACTCGGTAAGTCATTTTCCACCCAAAGGACTGAGTCTTCAGCAATACCTAACTTGGTAAGGCATGTTTCCCAACAAGCAGCCCATATTTGATCTTGGATAGCCAGCATTTGCTCGACGTAGCTGGCAGTCGTGGCATCAAAACCCTTCTGATATCTTTCATCATAGGCAGCTCTTTTGGAATTATCCATCTCGGACAACGTCTGGTTGAGGCTGTCCTCAGTAGCCTCCAGTTTCACCTTCATAGCATCAACGTCAAGCTTAGCCTTGTCTCTCCCCCTTTCCAGCCTAGTAATTGTTTGCAACTGTCTGGTGTTGTCCCTCAATAGTCTATTGCGTTCAGATTCTATTTCCTGTATCTTTTGACCCAACGCCACTATCTTTTGGATAAACTGGCAGATACCGAATATTTAATAAAGGACGAAGAAATACGAGATATATAAAAAATTATAGTATGATAAATATACACAAGGATTCATCAATGACAAAAGGGAAACAGTCACATTACCTTGATACCACTGACGAGACCAGTGGAAACGAGCCGATCAGGAGTTGCTGTTGTTTCTTTTTGCATATCAACAGGCAGCAATAGGCCTTGAGCAAGGGTCAGTGCGGTCTCCGAAGAGCTCGCATTGTCCCCAATATTGATAGGCCGGTCACCGCTAATGAGCTGAGGGGCCCAGGCCAGAGGAACTGTTTGAGGATTTGGAGACACGAGCGATTGGTTGGATGTTTCAATTTGCCCGGCAGTACTGGTTGGGTCTTCTGCCCTGGGACGTTTGTCTCGGTGTGCGTCGCTAGCTTCTAGGACAGTGTCTGATTCTCGAGGAAACGAAGAAGATCGAATAGAACCCCCTCTGGTATGACGAGGTGGTGGAGGAGCATGCCCAGTGGAGGGCGCCCGGCCAGAACCACGCCCACGAGCGGAGATGGTAAAAAGAGAGCTTAGATTCAAAGGTTGTCGAGACATCACACCTGAATGTGGAGGGGACAGGGAATATCCAGACGATGAAGATTGGCTGGTATCACGATCTGGAGCCTGTTGTTCGGCTTGACGTTGTAACGATCTTCTCAAGATCAGACAAGGAAGTGGAATACCTTCAGAGATAGGTACCTCACCTGGATGTCCGACAATTGTCACTCCGGCATTGGATCTTGAGTTCCTCGGCTGGGGAGCAGTAGAGGTTGAGGTCGCACTGGTGCTTGGGTTGCTGAGTCTTCTGTCAATAAAACCTTTGTAGGTGGGATCGTAACCCAAGGGCACGTCCGCATTACGACCCCGACCAGCTCTCGAAGTACCAGGCTCCCCTGTATATTTGAGCACCCTATTTATATCCGCTGTTCGGACGTAGTTGGGTTCTCTTCTGGGCCGTTTGTTGGCATTAGTTGCTTTAGATTAAAGGCACAGACAGAAGTTAGAGGGTGCAGAAAAGTAAAAAACAAAAAATTCAGGAAAGCTTGAAGCAAATAAAGGAGCATACGTGGGTAACCCCATATGTGGCAGTAATGAAAGCCCTCCACTTGACCATCTTCCCCGTTGGCTCGAAGCCTCCAGTGACGTAAAGGAAATCAATTTCATGATCACGAGCAGAGTCTGGCAGGTTTAGCATGAAACGCTTATCTGCTCTCCTAACCTTGAAATAGTAGGTGTTGTACTCAGGGTTTAGCACAATGCTATACCACCATTGAATTTCCCATATACCCAATTGAGTTCCAAGAATCCTATTCAGAGTGACTACACCCATTACTAACCTAAAAAAATTGGTGGGAACTTGCATGGGAGTGAGTCGGTTCCAATTCAAAACTTGGCGAAGTAATGGCTGGAGGGGGAAGCGAACTCCTCCCTCAACGATAGCTACGATTGGGATACACATCCTATCCTATGAACCAGAATCCCTACATGCTCCTAATGGGGCAAGTTCGAGTCCTACATTTTTAGGAACGCTATATTCTGTCCTAAACGTCGCCATGGCTGTGGGGGTATCGCAAAGTTTCCTAAATTTATTGGGTTTGGGAGCATTTTCATTTTCATCCACCATTGAAACTATGGAAACTTTGAAATAAAAACAAAGCCTGAATATGGGAGAGGTTGAAAGTCCAGGAGAGAGGTCGAAATCTCAAAAACTGAAATGGAATGAGAGTAAGAAATGGAATGCTTACGAGATTAGTAAAGCGGTTTCCTGAGACACGAATGAAATTGCAGACGGCGGCGATGGTAAAGGAATAGGAGATTCTTTGCCTGGTTTTAGAGAAAGAAACGGTGGGTTTGCGAAATAGGGGTAAAAAGCCTATCTAGTCCCTTTGATGGGTACAAATGGATCAACGAAGGTGAAACGTCACCCAACACCGTTAACAAGAAAAAGTAACGAAAAGAGGGCTTCGAAGGATGCCATTCTGACGCCATTTGCTGAAACGGTAGTTCAAAATAAATGCAAGGCGTACAAAACGTGCCATGTGGAGTCATTACTTCAAGAAAATGATGACTAAAACACATGGGTTTAGATACTATATCCACATGAGACCCGAGAAGCTCGGCTCAAGGACTACTTCTAGCTTTACCTGTAACCCTCCGAATAGTGGCAACAAGCAAAACTGGGGAGCAATTGTAGGGAGGTATTCCCGAACAGATACAAATGGGGCCCAAACACATGGTACGTGGGATCATAGAATAAATACGATAAGAGAAACCACTATGCGAAGTAGTCTGTTCGGCGATATGGGTTAATGGCATGAAAAGTCATTAGTCCAATCAGTTTGTTCGGCAGATAAAAGTAAAGACATGAGATAACATTGGTCCAAATAGTTAATAAAGGACCAGTTACATATGAAGTAACTGGTCCAGGCAATATGTTCAGCAACGAGATAGCCGAACAACGAAAGAGCTCCAATCAAGTGTTGGAGTAAGGAGATCACTCTGGAAGGGTCCAGAAACAGTGATGTTTTGTTAAGGCATAAGATCCCGAGAATGTAGGATCTAGGAAAGATACCCAATAGGAATGGGATGTTCGGCCAGCTATGAAAAAAGAGTCCTAAAAGGACTAAAGTAATGAATTGATAAGGGAACGAAAGTCCTAGATATCCCGGGTTTCCCATATGAGATAGGAATCCTAGGGCAACAGGGATATGCTTGGGCAGCAAGCATCTATGAATCTATAAATACGAGATAAACCTGGAGATAAAAGGTACGCAAGACACGGCATTCATATTGTTTTTCTACTGATAATTAGGGTTTTTCTACTAGTACGTGATACTAACTTAGGCATCGGAGGGCCTTTGCCACGAGAGGCAAAGGTGCACTCACCCCTTGTCTGTTTTGCAGATTAGGGTTCCGACGACGAACTAGGGTTCCGGTGGAAAGGCACGAGTAGCCGTTGCAATCTAGTACTCTTCCAAGCGTCAATTGTTTTCATCCCCCTACAGATGCTTTCAGTAGATCAGCCCCAACGACGGAGTTTGGTTTAGGTAGAAGCGAGGCTTGTGCATATGCTTGAGCTGCAGCCTTTGACTTGCTTTGAGTTATTGGACCACCACTTCTAGCATGAGATCCAGAGCCAGGATGTACAATGGTTGAAGACTTGAAGCGTGCAACCTTAGCTTGAAGAGCCTTTGAACTGTTGTTCTTAAGAGCCTTTAAAATGTTCTTCTTAGCGGCCATTGAGAGTTTGCTTGATTTGTTGAAGAGGAGATGAGAAGTAGAGTTTGTACTCTATGCTCTCTGATGCATCTTCTATGCCCAAATCAAGACTCTAGATGCCCTAAACATTTGCCACATCAAGCTGTCCCCTCAAGCTTCATGGAGGATAGTAGGATGAAGAGATGTTCTTTGCCTTGGTTTACTTTGGCATGAACTCTCCAGCTTCGTTGGTGATGAGAAAAGGTCATTCTCTTGCCTTCTTTTGCTTCTACTAAATCCCTCTAACTCCATGGGTGATGACAAAAAATGGAGTCGCTCCATTGTCTTGGTGTGCTCCTTTTGTGGTCCCTCCGACTCACAAAACATGTAAAAGGTAGAGTTGCTCTCTTGCTTTTGCTTGTTTCTGCTACAATCTCTTCAACTTCATAGATGACATAAGGAAAGTCATTTCCTCTCCTTGGCTTGCTTTGCATGAATCCTCATGTTGCACAGATGATTGTGGAAGGTAGAATCGCTCCATGGGTTTGATTGGCTTTTGCACTAGGCTATCCAACTTCACGGATGACTACAGAAGGAAGGGTAGGTGGCTTGCCTTGGCCTGCTTTTGGCATGAATCCATCAAACTCCAAGAACGATGGTAGAAAGTAGAGTCGCTCCCTCTCTCTCGTTGGCTTTTGCCGTGGTCACTCCCACTTCATGTCAAAACCTTCCTAGCAAGATTGGCTTCAACATCATGGCAGGCTTCAAGAACCTCCTAGCATGGCATCGGTTGGCTTCAACATTGTGGAAAGCTTCAAGAATCATCCTATCATGGCAACACCTTTCGAACAAAGCATTGGCTTCAATGTCATGGCAGGCTTCAAGGACCTTCTTAGCATGGTATAGGCAAGCTTCAATACCGCGGCGACCTTTGATGAGCTCTTCCTTGGAATAGGCACAAGGAATTCGCAAAGTAGCAAAAGCCACAGAGTTGTAGCCCGAAGAAACTGCGGAGTAGAGCTCAAAGAAGCGATGAAGCCTTAAAGCTCAAAGAAGCTGCGGAGCAAACTCGAAGAAGCAGTAACACAGAGCCTAAAAGCTCGTAGAAGCAGTAACACGGAGCCTAAAAGCTCGAAGAAGCTGCGGAGCAAAGCTCGAAGAAATAGCAATAGCGGAGCCTTAAAACTCGAAAAGGCAGTAGCTACGGAGCAGAGCTCGAAGAAAGTTGCGGAGCAGAGCTTGAAGAAGCTATGAAGTTCAAAGAAATAACAGTAGCGGAGCCTTAAAGCTCGAGTAAGCTGCGAAGCACCAAATCTGCGAAAGAAAACAGTGACGTATCATCAGTAGAAAAGGGAATATCCCTGTAATCCCTTGAAGTCAAAGTCTGGGATTTCAAAGCATAGCATGCAGAATACAGACACTTAAAGCAAAAGGGAATTTTTGGGTGCCACTCAGAAGATTTTCGCATGTGTGTGCACAGAAAATTATTAGACTAGAAGACAAAATAGTTACCAATTGTCCTACTGTGTTTGCAAAATTATTGGTTACACGAGCTCATGTCTGACTGTTTTGACTTCACATGATCCGAAACAAGAAAATTGTGAGGCTATTACATGGATGCGGTCTCATATGAATAAGTTTTGGTTTTCTCACGGCAACTTTCTGGTACTATAAAAATTTGGCATCATGGAAAATTTCTGGTTTGTTAGCAGTTCATTCAATAGTTAAGAAGCGAAGGGAATTCATGAGTAATCAAAACAAAATATGCTCGAAGTAAGAATGGGTTTGATTCCTTGGCTCCTAATTATGTGCAGTCAAAATTTGTGCAAACAAGATCATGACAAAGTATAAAAAAGGGGGGTTCACGGGTTCAATACTTTTGATCAACAAAGCCTCTAAAATTAGAAAAAGCGAGAAAGAGTACACTACGTAAATTTTTTCCGCTGGAATATAAGAAGCAGAAGAAAAAAATCCAAAAGGAGGAGCCACGCTGTTTGTTATAAGTCGTACTTGGGAAAAAGATTCCGTACATGGCATGCTCGATGCGGTAAAGAAGTAGCACAAGGAACAAGACAACCAAAAAAGAGAAGTTACAAGACGAAAGACAAGACTTACAATAGCAGTCAAGAATTCTTTACCAAGCTATGAATTGAATTGTGAGGACTCGGTGCTATTGCTCTTAATATATAGAGCAAGAAGACAAACTTCATAAGGAAAAAGAATCTGCAGTATTTCTCTCCTAATTCATGAGTTTCCTAAATCTACATTAGGGCGGCAAAAGAATTAGGGCGGCAGGCACAACCAAGGACGGGCCCTAAATTCATTATACATTTTGGGCGATCAAGCTTCTGACGTACCATTGCGAGACGAGTCCGGGCTTACGTTAATCGGGCTATCAAACTTCAATTTGATAGGCTAAAATATTCCTTGATGGATCAAATCTTAAATTACACATAAGTTGGGTTTATCAAATATTGTCGCCTCTGAATATGAAAAAATTCAGTATTTCAGCTCGGTCGATGAGTTGAAATTTTGAAAATCAAATTGACACCAAATGTCAAGCAAAAATATCGCTGCATACACAAATTTTCAACATCAAATTAAGTCAAGTCAACATTTCGAGACTCACTCACTTTCATGCATGAGCAAGTCTCGAGGGGGCATCTGTAGGCATGTAAAAATTCTAGCCTACCACAAATTGCCACGTGTTGCTACAGCATACAAATTGGCCAATCAAATGCTGCCAAGTGCCCTGTAAGTCAAAGTCAAAATTTCACGGACGGGCCAATTAATCAAGTGATGCCAAAAGTCAGAGACGTGTAAATGGACCAATCAAATGGTGCCACGTGTCAAAATGACACAGTTATTATTTTATCAAGTCCGGCCAATCAAATTAGGCTAATTGGTGAATAATAATATATCTCTTTATATATAATTACCTTTTCTAAAATAAAAAGAAAGGAAAGGTAATTATCAAATTATTATTATTCCTTTTAAATTCAATAAAGGAAATAATTAAAGAGATCAATATGGAAGGTTAGGGTTGGAGTTTCCACCCCACATCCTTATAAATAGAGGTGCTCCCTCTCATATTTCCATCCATCTGCACATTGAAGCATACAAGCTCCAGAGCCCTGAAGATCAAAGCCCTCAAGCCCTTCGAAATTCTTCAAGTTTGCATCCACCAAGAAGTTCCTCGAATCGAAGCTTCAAAGAACTCTCAACCCAAGTTATCAACTTCTCCATAAACCTTGGAAAAGATTCCGCCGTTTGATTCGAGATCAAGTATCAAGCCGTCATTTCAACAACCGAAGAGAAGAATCAGAAGACTTTATTTTCTTTGATTAGAAAAATACATCAGAGATTGTAAACCCTAATTTCATACATCAATAAAATTGACTATTGTTCAACATTTTTCCGTCTTTTTCGCAGACTCGAAATTTGTGTTCAACACGGTGGGAGAGAAATGAGAGAGGGGTGTGGGCATGCGTGCCCTTTTCTTTTCTTTCCTTGGAAGGGATTCCGTTCCCTTCCTAAATAGAAAAGTGCCGGTTCGTGGGAGCGCTTTAAGCTGGACGACAAGCGCTCGCGAAAATACAGAGTCGCCACTCGGGTTTGAAGGTCCGACACCCAAGGAACCGTATTTCGAAGCACTTGCCGCGCTGTTTGATTTGAAAAAGTTATGGAACCAGTCTGTCATAACCATATCTGGGTTCGGGAGCCAGATTACGAGAGGGAAAGGGTTTTATGGCACCCCTCTCGCCCAATCCGGAGATCAGTCTCTACTTAGGCATTTGCGAAAAATGTTTGTTTGCGATTCTGTTTCATTAATCAATTTTTAGCCAATTAGGGCAGGGGAACAGTTAATCGGGGATTAAAACTGTAACAGTTTGCAGGATGTGAAAAGATAGCACGGATGAACAATTAGTATAGGATGAGAACAGACTGCTGTGGGAGTTTAAACAAACTGGAAGGCCCCTGTTTTGGAGTGACGTGTGCAGGATGAAACCAGCATGCATTGAACAAGTCACTGCATGCTGTTCACTCCTGCGAGCACAACTTCAAGACACGCGCGCGCCGGTGAGCTTAAACCCACAACTCTTATTCTCAAACCCTCTGGGCTCTGGAAGGACTAGTGCACACCCAGGACAAACCACGCAGTTCATATAGCAGCATAATATACAGTCCTAAGTAATGTTAAAGGCTAAAAAGCCCTGCAAATGAATAAAGCACCCCATAAACAGTGTGGGGATAGAATAACAGCCTCAATCCAAGTTACCCGTGCAAGGCCACTCACTGGTCAGAGGCAGACTAGCGCGCGACAATGTCAGTCTTGCGCGCGAGGGTGCGCCCTGGCGCTCTGTCGCGCGATGGAGTGAGTTTGGCATGCGATGGTGCGCCCTGGCGCGGACCAGTGTTTGGTTTACACATTTCTGGGTTCTGGGACAGGTCTAGAATGATCCCAGGGGTACTCCAAAATAGAAGACATGCAAATTGAACTACGGCTAGCAATTTCTAACAAAGGAAAGCAGTAAACTGGTTTTTAACATGCTTAACAGTGATCTATATACAAAATAAAGCATGAAACAGTAGGACACCAATCCCCATGCGGTCCATCGCATGCAGCACCGCAGTGTCGCGCGAGAGAGTGAGACCATCGCGCGCTAGTTCCCACCATGACAGTTTTTGAATCCTTACCAGCTTTATGACCAGAACTGGTATTGATTACCAGCCTTGGCCCTACCATCCCCCCTCAGGGATCAGAACAGAAAGCAGAGCAAAGGTAAGCTATACCTTTGGTTGAGGTTGAAAGAGTGTTTGAACTTTGAGGTTTGATTGTTGGAAGCTTTTTGAATGGTAGAAGCAAGGAACAAGATAGCTTGTTGCTTGGTATTTGGGTTTGTATGGAGGATGGTATGTGTAATTCTCCTTTGGACCTCAAAACTTGGAACCCTTTGAAAGAATAACCATGGGGGGTATATATAGGGGGAGATGGTGGATCTAGTTGGTGCCAGGAAAGGACTTCAGTCAGTCCACGAGGCTGGCTGAGAGTTGCATTGGTGGCCAACTGTCCTCCTTCAAAAAGATTGGTGGTAAGTTGGACCGTCGTGCGACGGAGTCAGTCTGTCGCGTGATGGTGCGCCCTGGAGCTTTGTCGCGCGATGGAGCGAGTCGGGCGCGCGATGGTGCGCCCTGGCGCGCATCAGTAGGGTTTTTGGTTTTTGAAGTGGCTTAGGCTAGGTTAGGTTCAAGGGTTTTGCAAACACTCAAAGCTCAAACACGCTATCATTCCCGGGGTGTTCTTGATCCATTTCATCATCGGGGAATCAAAAACCGTAAGTTACTAATCTGGAAGCCCAGATTGGGGTGTCTACAGTAGCCCCCTCTTTGACGGCACTTGAAGCACCATCGAATTGGTATAAGTAACGTCAAAGAATTCTAGACGCCCCTCAAGGCAATCCAGAGCAAAGCATACTAGCAAAGTAGACAAGTAAACTTAAGGAACCTGATTGGTGGAATGGACAGGCAGGTCCATTGCTGGGGATGGAAGTAGAAGTGGACGAGCGAATCGCCGCTTTGTTGATCGAATTTGGACAGGACTGGCTGTCGTTGCAGATGTGGACAGGACAGGCCGTCGTTGCTAGGGATCAAGCTTTCCTTGGCACGAAGCATTCCAACAAACACGGGTTAGTCGTGTCAGGCAGGTTGAATTCCATCTGTCGGGAGTCAGAGCCAATCTTCTTATCAAAGACCATCCGAGACAGAGCAATAAGCCTGCTGGAAGATGTGCGTGAAGCTAGACTGATGTAGAGGTAGTCGTTTGGGGCAGGCTGAGGCGGACTCTCCTGGGGAACAACTAGTTGCGAATGGGCGGACCATCGTACGATATCCTGATCGTTATTGATCGGGGCGAACATGGACAATATGGCTGGTTGTCATTGCTCAATGGACAGAGACAAGCGATGTGGTTGATTGTCGTCGCTGAATGGGCAGAGACAGACGACGTGGTAGGTTGTCATCGCTAAATGGACAGAGACAAGCGATGCGGTTGTCGTCGCTGAATGGGCAGAGACAGGCGACGTGGTTGGTTGTCATCGCTGAATGGATAGAGACAGGCGATGTGGTTGTCATCGCTGAATGGGCAGAGACAGGCGATGCGGCTAGTTGTCGTCGCTGAATGGATGGAGACAGGCGATGGCTGATTTTCGTCGCTGAATGGATAGAGACAGGCGACGTGGCTGGTTGTCATCGCTGAATGGGTAGAGACAGGCGATGGCTGACCGTCATTGATGATATGGCTGACCGTCGGACGATATGGCTGACCGTCGCTGATTTGGGCAGGAAGATCATTGTGCAGAATGATCAAGCGGTTGGAAATTGGACAAGACCGACTGTCGTTGATTTGAAAGGGGAAGATCAGTGTGTAGAATGATCAAGCCATTGAGATTTGGACAGGACCGGCTATCGTTGATTTTGATCGGGCTGATCAGTGTGCAGAATGATCGAGCCGTTGAGAAATGGACAGGACCGGTTGTCGTTGCATCGAGACGAGCAGATCAGTGTGCAGAATGATCGAGCCGTTGAGATTTGGATAGGACCGGCTGTCGTTGATTTGTTCTGCAGAAGATTTTATCGCATCCTGCTATGAGAACAATGCTGCAAGAGATTTTTCAATCGCATCTGTCAGCAAACAAATCGTGGATTCAGGGAGATTTCTTCGCGTCCACTGACGAACAATAACAAAACCGTAGGAGATTGCATCGCATCCTTTGGCAAACAAATCGAGAGTTTAGGGAGATTTCCATTGCCTCCGCTGAACAAACAGGACAATACTGCAGGAGATCGCATCGCATCCTTTGGCAAACAAATCGTGGATTCAAGGAGATTTCTTCGCATCCGATGACCAACGAGAATAACACCGCAGGAGATCGCATCGCATCCCTTGAGGAACAAAGTCTTGATGGCGACCATTCTGGCCACCTTCCTGTTTTCAATAGTTGATATACACAATATGCAAAGATGTATACAAACAAAATGCACAAATTGAAAATGCAAACCCTAGCTAAGGGCGGCTCCTAGGAGGACAACGATGCCTAAGGACTACCACTGAGCCCCAATACTTTACTGTCTTTTGGTTCTGAGATGCACACCCAGATAGAGAGACGTTGAGCGGGCCGGCGTGCCCAGTTGATATATAGCGGTGTGGCATTGGGCCTGCATGCCCCTTCTTCGATGCTTGGGCGGATAAGCCCCAGAGATATGCTTTACTTGGCGCTGGGTTGACGTGCCCCTACCGTCTCAAGAGAGTCCACAGCTTGTAGATTACAGAAGCTAGGGTAGCAATGTGAAAATTGCATTTTTCCAGTTTATTGACAACAACTGACCGTCAATATCTAATTTGCATTGTCAAGTGAACTGAGTCGACACACAGACACGCGCACATGCACAAACTCGCCTAGCTCGAACGAAAAGGGGGAAAGAGCCCCAAGGAACAATGCGAACCCATAGACACATGGAGAATAATGAAATTTTGGGCATTAACGTGCCAAAACTCACAATATCCCTTTAGACAGGTGAAACTGACACTTGTAAGGTCAAAATAGTTGTACAATGACCTGCACGAACAAATAGAACCGAGACTAGCATCTCGACATGACAATGGATTGAAATCTAGAAAAATGTCACAAAGACGGACATAAGACACAGATAAAGACACATATAGGCCCGGACCGAAACCGACACCGACACCCTCGTGCAGTCACATTAGGTCTGCACGGTATGACAAAACTTGGCAAAAAGCCCCTTGAATGACATTCAAAAGCAGTAGCTGACTGCTATCGATTGCTGCGCGAATTGAAAAAGTGCGCGCAAGGTTGAGACCAACGCACATAACTATGAACAAGTGCGCGTGAACCTCAAACTAGCGCACATGACTGCAAAGCTACTGCAACTGCTCACACCAGACTTCACTGAACTTAGAATAAACTGTGAGCTGTTAGGCCTCGCCAGCATTTCGTTCTGTTTTTTTTATACTTAAAATCTTTTAAGGCTTTTGCACAGCTTTGAAATTGAAGTAGTAGTTTGAAACAAAATTGAAAGATAAAAGGTTTTCCCCCTTCTGCACAGACGAGGCTTGTCTTCTTCTTGACAACGATGTACCAAAGCCTTGGATCAAATTGATAGATTGTGACCGAGTCTCAATGAGAAACTGCCTACGTATCCCAAGCTAGGGAATCAGGTCAAAATGTAGTTCAGGCCAATGTTCACTCGAGTATTTTACCTTACCTTTTACACTCTAACTTTTGCCTAGAACCGCCCATTCGGGTTTTCGGTCTAGCGAGCTTTCAAATGTTGCCTTTACTTTTGCCTAGACCTCCTTCATAGGTTCTTGGTCTAGCAGGCTGCTCTAACTTTTGCTTGGAACTGCCCACCCTTAGGGTTTTCAGCCCAACGAGCTTCTCTCAGGGAAAAGGCTTTTGAAATGATCTAGGTTGACCAAAGTATTGAATTTATTGCCGTCGAGGTCGATGAAATGGCCGCAGCCCCTGATACAATGGCTTTGATGATGAAGGGTCAATAGTGCTTTGGTTGACATGCCCTGCTCCAAACCACTTTTGAATTTTTCGAACTTACGATTGGCGGAATGATGTTCCTGCAAACTTGAACATGGTATGAGGCGCTGGACCTTCTGAGCTTTGCTTTACATGGTTTGGCACCTGATAGCAACAAGATTTGATGTTCCTTTATCTTAGGGTCTACGTTAGGCATGTCATTTGAGAGACCATGCCAAAACATTGATGAGCTCTTCGAGCCTGCCTGACTGGGCGCAATGCTCCTCTGGGGACTGTGTTGAACCAGTTTGAACCATTTGAGGTTTACTTCATCTTTCAAGTTTTATTTGAAAACTACTATTTCAATTAAAGGCTGAGCATGCCTTTCGTCTTCCCTTTCGGCGAGGGAACACATTTCCTTGGGGATGATCCCATCGAAATCTATCCCTTTGTCGTCAAAGTCGACACAATTTATTCAAAAGCCAGCAAAGTACTGTAGAAGCAAGATAGAACATACTATAAAAGAAAGCCCCTTGGGGTTGCCAAATACAGCAGACTCAAAACTTGAAACAAATGCTACGATGTGGAGGGCCAAGAGGCACAACCTCCGACTCAGAGCTAGACTTAGACGACTCAAAAGACTCTATGTCAGACTCAGACAAAACACCAATGCAAACTAGACGCGATTTGAAAATGCAATTTTGATAGCTACCCTTGGCTTTCTAAAAAAGAGGTGGGATCCAGCTGGTGTCAAGCCCAAGCAACAGCACTTCGGCTTTCTCAGCTTCTTTGACCAAACCTACTCGGTGCTCCCATGAACAATGGACCTCAGCCCGTCAGTCCGCTCCTTTGTAAGCTCCTCGTTACTGTCAATCCAGGTGTCGGCAGTGAAGACCTCAATTGCCCAACCTACAGCCATCATGTTAACCTCCGGTTCGAACGGGATGGATACGATTGGTTTGGGTTGGCTTTCTGGGACGATATAGTGGCTAGGGTTGAATATGGTGGAGCTCGGGTTGATTTGAGTGAAGGTGATAGATATCTGACCAACCAGAGGGTCAGAGTTATGTTGAGGCAAGGAGTTGGAAATGATGTTGGGCTTTGGTGGAACTTGAACCGTGCCATTGTCAATGAGATCTTGAATCTCATGTCGAAGACGATAACATGCGTCAGTGGGATGGCCAGGCATTTGGTGGAATGCACAAAAGAGGTGAGGTTTGTAACCAGAAGGTAGGACTTTTGGCGGGGAAGTTGGGGTCAAGGGTTTGAGATGCCCAGACTTGACGAGTTTTTCCATCACTGCGGACAGAGATACCTCGAAGACAGAGAAATTTCGAGGCTGGGTTCGGGCCCGGTAGCTTTGGGCATTTTGAACCTGGTTGACATCAGCAGCGCGATTGGAGTCGAAAGCCATAGCATCGCTCCCACTTGTAGCTGTATTGAAGTAGTTGCTGTTACCAAACAACGTACTACTATTTCCAGAATGGGGCCGCGGCTTCGCTTTCTGTGAGGAGGACTCTCCCCTAGGCAGAATTCAACTCTGCAGTGCATCCTCAATGGCTAGGCCTGACTCGAAGAAAGTCTCAAAGTTTGCAGATGCTTGGACCAACACGAGGTGCTTGGCAAAGTCAAGCTGAGGATTGCGGGAGATGATGCGGAGTTGATCCCTCTCGCTCGGGTGATCAGTCATTAATGTAGCCTTGGCTCTCCACCTCTTAACAAAATCCGCAAAGGACTCCTTTGCTTCCATTTTGATGGACTCCAACTCACGAGTAGTCATCTTGAGCTGAGAGTTATAATTGTATTGTGCAACAAAGGCAACCCCAATATCCTCCCAAGTTCTTCTTTTGGAGATGTCAAGGGACAGAAACCAATGGAAAGCAGGACCAGAGAGAGTTTGAGGGAATAGCTGAGACATAGCCTCGCTTTCCACACCCAACAGTTTCATTGCAGCATGGTAGCCAAAGAGATGAGTCTTGGGATCACCGCTCCCGTCGAACTTAACCAAGTCAGGCATCTTGAATTTGTCAGGAAGCCTAGCATTAGGGTACAAGCAGAGACATTAGGGTACAAGCAGAGACGATCCAAGTCAATTCCTCCTGCACTGATCTTCTCGGATTTTGTGATGGCCTCTTCCAGTTTAGCCATCTTGGCCATGAGAGCAACCATTTCAGGGTTTTGAACAGGCCTAACAACAGCGGAGTTTGGATTCGGTGTAGGCACACGAGCCTCTCTAGGGGCGGGCTGAACAATGAGTCGGCCCTCACGGTTTGGATCCTCAACAAAAACGGGTTCTGCATGAACATCCTCATCGTCCTCGTCCTCCTCTTCAGCTGCTAGTGGAAGACAAGCGTTGATAAGGTCATTCAAGCGAGTGATGTTAGCATTTGTATGAGTGGCCCTCTGTTGCATAGCAGTGATGCTAGTCTGGATATTCATGAGGATGGTTTCCAAAGTGAGCGGTTGCGGTTGATCTGCCATGACTGGTTTTTCAATGGAGCTTGAAGAAGCTGAAGATGGGGAAGCCGGCGGCGTGGCTTTTTGCAATATCGATGGCGAACCCGATTGTAGCGCGGCCAACAATGAACCTGGAGAAGCCTCCGTTGTAACTGACTGGGGTCCTAGCCTGACAAGCCTTTTGAACTGGATGCTAAAGACGTTCCCAAGTAGGTTTGGCTCTTCCTTTCAGTACTTTCTTGTTTGGTGCAATGGTTCCAAACTTCACAGTAAAGTAATTGAAAGCTCAGTGACGTTCTTGCAGCCGCAGTTAATTGCAAAAAGAAATGCAATATACACGTCATCGTCGTCGGTGTCCTCCTAGACTTTATAACTACAGACAAGTCTGTCTCATGATGTTTGGACGCTGCCAAAATCCTCGAAAATCTTTTCGAGGGTGTATCCTTTGAATAGATCGACTAACACTAAGAGATGTCAAAACAGACTAAGCCTTTGTCTATTTCGTTCTTGAAGTTTCAACTTGGAATTCGGAACAACTTGGTATTGATGACATGGCACCTTAACTTTGAACGCCGCGGTGTATAGTGACTTCGCACTTCAACCTGGGTAGTGCCAGTGACACGGCATCCATACTTTGTGGTTTCTTATTTTCAGTTGAAACTTCAATCGGGCATGAGCCAAGGACTTAAAAAGGTTTGATTTCCCAAAGTCTTGTCGATCCAAAGATTTTGAAAATTGACAACATGCACCATCAAGATGCATGACTCTTCATCGGGTTTAGCAGTGTCCTAATAGGCATGAGACAGACTCGAAAGAGAGACAACCTAGAAGCCGCCCTAAACATGCTCCTATGCAAAATGGTATGCATGTACAGTGCATGCGATAGGAAAAGCAGTAACACGTAGACAGCATATGGAGGTTAGATGAAAGTAGATCTTACCCTGCAAGTACCTGTCCTAGTTTGGAGAGTGCTAGTGCTTTGTATATGCAAAGGCTAGTTTTGGCTTGTAACAGGTTCCTTGGACTAGAGCCAAGATATACCTCCTGCCGCCCGCGTAATCGCAGAGCAATAGTCAAACGGTAGAATGACTTATCATCGTCGAAGGTTGTTGGTTATTCGGGGTCCTTGGGCTTCGGTAAACCGTGCCGGATTGCCAAAACGATCCAATGCGGCTTTATCCCACATCGATGCATATGAAAAAATGCTAAAGAATTTGATTAATGGAACAGAATCGCAAATTCGCAAATGCCTTTTCAAATTTGGCTCTCTTTATTTAGTCAATACTTAGAAGAAACTACATAAGAGAACAATCGAAAAAGCCCCAGGCAAGATGGCCGGACACGAGGTCCTGTTAAATCACCAATCCTTTCTTTAGTAGCGCGAAGCTCACTATTTTGACAGGCTTTTGTGGGATTGTTCTTAAGTGTTTTAAACTCTAAGTATAGACCAATATTGGTTCGATCCCCAGCAGAGTCGCCACTGTGGGCATGCGTGCCCTTTTCTTTCCTTTCCTTGGAAGGGATTCCGTTCCCTTCCTAAATAGAAAAGTGCCAGTTCGCGGGAGTGCTTTAAGCTGGACGACAAGCGCTTGCGAAAATACAGAGTCGCCACTCGGGTTTGAAGGTCCGACACCCAAGGAACCGTATTTCGAAGCACTTGCCGCACTGTTTGATTTGAAAAAGTTAAGGAACCAGTCTGTCATAACCATATCTGGGTTCGAGAGCCAGGTTACGAGAGGGAAAGGGTTTTATGGCACCCCTCTCGCCCAATCCGGAGATCAGTCTCTACTTAGGCATTTGCGAAAAATGTTTGTTTGCGATTCTGTTTCATTAATCAATTTTTAGCCAATTAGGGCGGGGGAACAGTTAATCGGGGATTAAAACTGTAACAGTTTGCAGGATGTGAAAAGATAGCACGGATGAGCAATTAGTATAGGATGAGAACAGACTGCTGTGGGAGTTTAAACAAACTAGAAGGCCCCTGTTTTGGAGTGACGTGCGCAGGAAGAAACCAGCATGCATTGAACAAGTCACTGCATGTTGTTCACTCCTGCGCGCACAACTCCAAGACACACGCGCGCCAGTGAGCTCAAACCCACAACTCTTATTCTCAAACCCTCTGGACTCTGGAAGGACCAGTGCACACCCAGGACAAACCACGTAGTTCATATAGCAGAATAATATACAGTCCTAAGTAATGTTAAAGGCTAAAAAGCCCTGCAAATGAATAAAGCACCCCATAAACAGTGTGGGGATAGAATAACAGCCTCAATCCAAGTTACCCGTGCAAGGCCACTCACTGGTCAGAGGCAAACTATCGCGCGACGGAGTGAGTTTGGCGCGCGATGGTGCACCCTGGCGCGGACCAGTGTTTGGTTTACACATTTTTGGGTTCTGGGACAGGTCCAGAATGATCCCAGGGGTACTCCAAAACAGAAGACATGCAAATTGAACTACGGCTAGCAATTTCTAACAAAGGAAAGTAGTAAACTGGTTTTTAACATGCTTAACAGTGATCTATATACAAAATAAAGCATGAAACAGTATGACACCAATCCCCACACGGTCCATCGCATGCAGCACCGGAGTGTCGCGCGAGAGAGTGGGACCATCGCGCGCTGGTTCCTACCATGACGGTTTTTGAAACCTTGCCAGCTTTAGGACCAGAACTGGTATTGATTACCAGCCTTGGCCCTGCCAGCCCCTCTCAGGGATCAGAATAGAAAGCAGAACAAAGGTAAGCTATACCTTTGGTTGAGGTTGAAAGAGTGTTTGAACTTTGAGGTTTGATTGTTGGAAGCTTTTTGAGTGGTAGAAGCAAGGAACAAGATAACTTGTTGCTTGGTATTTGGGTTTGTATGGAGGATGGTGTGTGTAATTCTCCTTTGGACCTCAAAACTTGGAACCCTTTAAAAGAATAACCATGGGGGGTATATATAGGGGGAGATGGTGGATCTGGTTGGTGCCAGGAAAGGAATTCAGTCAGTCCACGAGGCTGGCTGAGAGTTGCATTGGTGGCCAACTGTCCTCCTTAAAAAAGATTGGTGGTAGGTTGGACCGTCGCGCGACGGAGTCAGTCTGTCGCGCGATGGTGCGCCCTGGCGCTCTGTCGCGCGATGGAGTGAGTCGGGCGTGCGATGGTGCGCCCCGGCGCGAGATGGTTGCGCCCTGGCGCGCATCAGTAGGGTTTTATGTTTTTGAAGTGGCTTAGGCTAGGTTAGGTTCAAGGGTTTTGCAAACACTCAAAGCTCAAACACGCTATCATTCCCGGGGTGTTCTTGATCCATTTCATCATCGGGGAATAAAAATCGTAAGTAAACTAATCTGGAAGCCCAGATTGGGGTGTGTACAAGGGGCATGGTGGTGCTTCGAACAAAGTGCGGAAGATGACTGAGGGGAGGCCATTGGCTGCCGGTGGAGATCGTGGGTGTGGTGATGTGAGATTAGGGTTTGGATAGAGCAGATAAGGGCTCTTTGGTAATATCATAAAAAAAATATTGTGGGTTTTGGTAGTGGGTATTGAAAAATTAAGGATTTGAGAACAAAATCATTAGCTGCTTCCGTCAACTTGTAATACAGCCTGTTCAGAAGAGGGCTTACTGGATTAGGTTTCTATTAGTTGAGGGACCTGGAACACTTTTCTTAGTTGAAGGACCCAGTGGACTTTTTATTGAATAGTTTTTTTTTTAATCGGCAACATTCATTGAATAGTTTAGGGGATAGAAGTGAAATTAACTATGGATTACAGTGAAATTAACTCATTTAAGGTAATTTTTTTCTTGCAATGAAGTTTTGTTTAGTTTGGCTACCTTCTTAATTAGTTCTTAAATATGCTGACGGAATGGATGTATGATTGGTAGCTGAGTCTTGATCACTGTCTTGGGACATCAACATTTTTTTTTTTTGAAAATGTTAGAAATGCATTGATGGCGGAAATAAAGTTACAGAATACAAGGGAATTGAAAGCACAATATCACAATATATACAACCAAAAGGAAGCTACAGGAACAAAAGATGGCTATCAGCAGTAGCTCCAGTCCAAAACGGAATCCCCCTTGCATCTGGTGACGTGGAAGGAGACAGAAAACCCTGCTTTGCTAGACAGTGGGTGGAGTGCGTGTCCTTGCGATCAACCTTGGATAACCTGCAAAAATCTAATTTGGAGAGTTCCCGACCAAGGTTGTGCAACAAAAATTTATCCGCATAGTGTGAATCATACCGTCCTGCCAGCTGCATAGTAGCATTTAAACAATCAGAATAGATGAAAGCGACATTGAAATGAAACTGTAGGGCCCATGTAATAGTGACTAGAATAGCCAAGAGTTCCGTTTGCAGGGGAGTCGAACTACAACACGAGACAGAGCATTGGCAGATAGGGGTCCCATCCGCCCGGGAAGCACAAAAACTAAGACCACTTCGCTTAGCCCCTTTTTTCCAAGCCCCATCGACGAGGATGTGCACAACCTGTTGGTCCCAAAGGATAAACGAGGGGTAGGGCTTAACCACGAACGAGGTTGTCGCAGAAGTTATCGAAGGCAAGAGAGATGGTGGTGGGCGAGGCGAGGTTGATGTCCGGTCATTCCAAACAGATGCCCTTTTGAACCAGAGAGAATGGTCGGCTGCCAGTACAAGAGCAGTAGAGGAAAGAAAAGGAGTGTCGAAAAAAACCTTCGCATTTCATGTTTTCCAAATAGCCCAGAGAGTACCAATGAAAGTGAAGAAACGGTCCCGGTCGTTGATTGAAGCTGTGAAGTAGATAACCCAGTCTAGGAGCCAATCACAAAAACTTGAAGCTGTATTTGTGCCCCGAAAGGTGGTACTGAGCCAAACAAGCTGCGTGATTGCAAATTGGAGGAAAAGGTGGTCCAAGCTTTCCGCAGAAGATTCACACAAAGGGCAGATAAGAGAGACATGGTGCAAACGTGTGGAGAGCCCGAGGTTGACCGACAGAATACCACGGACACATTTCCATAAAAATACCTTGATACGTTCAGGGAGATCCAAATGCCATAATGTTTTCCAAATGTGAACGCCCTTGTGCATGTGAGGCGGGGGGCCGTGGTCGGTTAAGAATTGACGCTTGGTGTCGTAGAGTGCTCGGTAACCTGATTTAGTGTTATACTTTTCGGAAGCCGTGTAGGGCCAAACTAGTGTGTCATTGCATGGAGAAGCCAGAAGCTGGATAGCCAAAATCCTGGGAATAATTGATTCCGGGAAGAGGTCACAAATTTTTTGAATATTCCAAGTTGCACCACCGTTAGTGGATGATAAGATACTAGACACCTTCAGATTATCCATGCCCGTAAAAGGGAGTACTTGACATAAGGGTTTAGGATAATGTGGAATCCATCGATCTGTGTAAAGATTAATAGATTCACCATTGCCGACCGACCAGGAGAAATGACAGTTTATTAGGTCCTTACCAAACAGGATGCTTTTTCATGCCCAAGATGAGGAGGGGTTGGGTTTAACTTTAAGAATGCCGGTTCGAGAGTAATATTTTGGGAGAAGGATTTGGGAGATCAAAAGGGATGGGTTGTTTAGGAGGCGCCAACACTGGTTGGCAAGCAGTGCCTGATTAAGAAGGCGAAAGTCCCGAATACCCAAACCACCGTCAGACTTATAAGCCGAAATCTTGTCCCAAGCATGCCAATATAAAGGTTTTTGGTCCCCCGTTTTCCACTAGAAAGCCGCGGAAATAGCATTGATCTGGTCACAGATAGATAAGGGTAGCTTATACGAAGAACAGAGATAAATTGGGAGGGATGACAGCACAGATTTGATAAGGGTCAACCCGCCTGCTTGTGATAAGGTGGATTTCCAACCAGCAAGAGCCTGTCGGGTTTTGTCCAGGATAAATTGGAAACAGCCTTTTTTATTTTTGGACACGCCCAATGGGAGGCCCAGATAGGAAGCCAGGTCAGTACGAACTGGGATATGAAAGAAACTCTGAAAGCGTCTACGAAAGAGTCGGGGTATGTTTGGGCTGAGGGTGATAGAGGATTTGTATTTATTAATGCATTGGCCAGAGAAAAGACCAAATTGTTGGAGGGTATCACGGAGGTTGGCACAGCTCAGGAGAGAGGGTTGGAAGAACACAAGGCAATCGTCTGCAAAGAAGAGGTGGGATAGAAAAGGCCCATTAATGGAGAGTTTGATGCCCTTGCATTGTTTGGACCGGTCTAGGTGGTTGAGGGCAGAGGATAGCGCTTCAAGGTAAAGAATGAAAAGGTATGGAGACAAGGGGTCACCTTGTCTGAGGCCCTGCTGTGGTTGGAACCGTTGTGAGGGGGTGCCATTGACCAAGACAGAAAAAGAAACGGTTGAGAAGCATTGGTGGAGGAGACGAAGCCAATTATCCGGAAAACCCATTTTGCAGAGGATAGTATATAAGAAACACCAACTGACCCGGTGATAAGCTTTGCTCATGTCCAGCTTAAGGGCCGCCAAGAATTTGTGACCCTTGTTTCGCATTGCCAACAGGAATTCATGCTAATTCATTCAGTAGTGCTCAACATTTGCTTTTGGAAAGTAACGTTGAGAATTTACTCTTCTTCTCAAGTTCTACTTGTAGGAACTGGAATATTATCCTTGTTTATGTTTATAGAAGTTTTTCTCTTATTATGGTTTGAGTTTCTCCTCTTGTATGTGAAACGTACACGTTCCTTGATTATGTGCTACAGTATCTTCTATAAACTCTGATGTAGCGCAGAAAAGATGTTGAGAATGTATTCAAGTGTCTATTCCTGATGGATTTTATTCTTTGTCATTCTCACTATTGATCCCTCTTCTTTTCGGTGTTTGCGTTGCAGAAGTAGAAGAAATACCTATACCAAAAGTTTCGTTTCCCGTCCGTATATAGGGAAGAGTTTAGGGCAAATTCTCATCGTGCATATTTAGAATGGTATGAGAAGTCCACCAACGAAAGAGAGAATGGTATGAGAATCAGTTTTCTTGTTGCTTGGGGTTGGGAGAAACATATAATTTTGGATATGGAACTAGGCGCTGAATGTAAAGCTGGTTCTTGTGTGGGTTATATTTGGCGCAATAAGTCAAATATCTTTTGTAAATTGCGGGTTATATTTTGCGCAATAGATCTTTTGTATATGATTGTTTTTAATGTAGCGTCTCTTTGCATGAACTTGAAATTCAATGGAGACAAGTGGTATTTTGGCATTAGTCTTGACCCTTGTGTGATGCAAGACAACACATATCACAATCCCATGATCTAAGCCGTTCATTTCGATCAAGTCCATGCCAACATTTTAGTAACTAGAAATTTTCAGATGAATGACTAATGTTTCTAAACTTGTCACATTAACCTCTCTTAAATCAAACTAACACATTCGAGGGAAGTTAAATCATGGGACGACCATAGTTAGTAGTTAATGAGGAAAGAATTCTCGTGGAGGTTTATTGGCAGGTGCATGTGATTTGAATTTCAAGTCTTTTTCTTGTTATAAAATTCATCATGAGTAACAAATTGGAATCTGGAATAAATTGGTTAAACCAAACAAAATTGAATCATTAATATTTGGTTTGGATTGGATTGGTTTGTACAATGTTCAAACCAAAATGTCCAATTTTGTTTGAAAAAATGCTTGAAATTGGACCAAGCCAAAACCATTTACACCCCTGATAGTTTAAACAATTACGATGGTTGGATAATGTTTGATAAACAATTACGTAGGGGAAGACAAGCAATTGAGCCATTAATTTTGTCTAGAAGTTTTTAAACAAAAAAAATATGAGATAGACACGATATTACTTGTCTCTAATGTAATCGTATGCACAAACAAACAAATGATAAGGACTACACTACCAAATAGCCCTTGGAAAGTTGGACTATTTATTTTCTGGATTAATAATTTATCGATCACAATCCCACCTTATTTTATGGGAAAATGACGGCTAAGGACGTGTTTAGATAATTAATACCCTCTAAAAATAAGCTAAGAACATTTGTTAATGCTGAAAATGTCCTTGGCGGATATTAATTATCCAAACATGTCCTGAGCCGTCCGTCATTTTCCCTTATTTTATCCCCCAATTATACAGGCCCTAGTCCCAATGCCCCACCGATCGCCAGCCTTGCCACCATGCTCTGTTCATCTAACCCCATCCCCCTTCTATTTTGTTCAACACGTTGATATATTATACATGAATAAAATAACATTTATGATTTGAATACGATTGTCTTATAAAAAAATTTCAAATTTGTGCTAGCCTTTAACAAATTAAGTTTATCAAAAAATCGTTATATTGCTCAAATGAAACACATATGGATACATTTCTCTTGAAGTTTATATTAAATTTATGTTGGACATGAAAAGATTAATATGTTTTTTTGTGTAAACAAAGGATTTCTGATAAACCTACTTTCTAATCACAAAAAATTCAATAACATAAAAGTAACTATAAATAGTCTATGTTTTTTTTATGAAACATTTTTTTTTTTGGATCGGCTTTATGAAACATTGAAACCACCTTTCTAGACCCCATATGGCCCGATTTGAAAAAGGTATTCTGTCACAGGAGGCTACCATTACCCAAGCACTCATTGGACTTGTCACTTTTGAGTTTGAGCGATCCCATGAACGAATATTAAAATAGAAAATTAGAGGCCTGTCATATTTTTTAGATTCGTTTTTATTCCAATCTTAAATATTATTGTCAAACCTAGATAGAATTTGTTATGTTGTATAATAACTTTTTTTACCCATGTAAACTATGTGAAATTGTATATATGAATTATATATGTGAACAATGTGAATTGCGTATGACTTGAGGGGTATTTTTCTTCTAAACAATGGGCCAAGACTATATTGGGTAGCGATAATATGTGTGGGGACTAATTTAGGCTCGAGCCTAATTTCAGGGCCGACCTATAAAACTTCATATAAAAATGCATTTAGAAGCAGATGTATCTGCAATCGTCCAATACACATAAATTTTACAATATGCATGGTAGATGTGAAGCGAGAGAATAAATTCTTTACACCGCCAGTGTAAATATATATTTTCTTCAAATCAATTACATTACGCTATATTGCAAAACAGTGGTCTCAATTAATAAAATATAACGACGTGGCGCAATCTAATTGATTTCGAGAAAACAAATGTTTACACCGGCGGTGTAAAGAATTTAATCTCATGTGAAGCTCATACACATCAGAAATTTGTGCACTTTTAGGAGTTGAGTTTTGTTCACTCTTTACATAAGAGGGTAAATATCACCTTCCTTCTTATTAGTTGAAACGGTGTAGATCTCATCAAGTGATGTAATGATTATCTAAAAGTGTATTACATGAATGAGACCAATCAATAATAGAGATAATAATATTCGCCATTTTTTAAAAAGGATAAACAAAATTGTAGTCCACTTTTACCCTTTAGGTGTGTTTGAAATATTTTTGTTGACGTGTGATCCGAAGAACCTTTATTGGGGAATTTATTATTATACCTTCGGAGGATGAAGGGAATCTTTCATGTGCAGCTCCCGCAGTCTTTCGGCGTACTGTCTTTCGGCGTACTGTCTTTCGGCTTTACTAGGAGTAGTAGGAGTAGCATTATTTTTGTTGGCCCGAATACCACGCGCCTAGTACTGTAGTACTACTTCTCATATGGCGTTGATGGCTTGAGCCGATAAGCCGCCGTTGAACTCAAGGGTTAGAAGACTTTGTTTTGGGGGTAATTATGCGTTACGGTTCCGCTAACGGGTGCATTATAGCACCGTTTAACATTGTAAGTTGTGTACTATTATGTACTTTATTCACTTTCGTCTTGCCAGGTGTTAATTAACCTTAGCTCTTTTCTGCCATCTTGGAAATGATGCACCAGACATACTCCTGTTCGAGAGCTGCATATATTAGCCAAATTTACCCTCTCTTTTTATGTGTACTTGTTTTTCTTTTTTGATTTTCATTTGTTAATGATTTTCTTTTACTCCTAAACTCACCGCCACATCGGAATTCGGCAACTTTGTTTTTGCTCTCTTTTTTCAATTATTTTTTAATTTATAATCATAGCCTTCATTTAATTAAATACCAGATAATGGTCTATTTTGGCTAAATAATTTTTTAGAACAATTTTTTTTGCATTTGTTAATTTCAAGTTAATGTTTTGTGAATTATTAATTCGTCTCGACAAAATGAATCTAAAAGGCAAAAGTTATGTTCAAGATTAAATTTTTTTCGAGTATAGTCAAATAATTCAAAATAGACTATTTTTAAATCATTTTTTCTTTATTCAAAAAACAATTAGTCTTGAATATAATTTTTTTTCTTTTTTAATTTTTTTCGGCAGGACAAACCAATATTTCAAAAAAAATGCAAAAATAAAGACTAAAAAACATAATCCTCCCGGATTATTTAGCCAAAACAAGCTTCGTTATTTGAGAAGTTGACGAATAATAATTTGTACGAACATTTAAATATTACGAAACACCCCGATTATATGTACGCCAATCTGTGTACTAAAAGTATACATTGGACTGTTTGGGACCCACCTCAAGATTCCACACAAATTATTCGACCCGTTCAATTTGTTTTAAATACTTGTTATTGGTCCCTTCAAAAATCTGCTCAATCAAATATCGGTAACAGCTTAATCAAATTATTCATTATTCAAAATTCCAAAACGAACAGGATCTGGGTCTCAACAAAATTATTCAAATCGCTCATTATTCTTAAACTACTACCTCCGTCCTAATTTAATTGTTCTTTTTTGAAGTTCGTATCACTTTTGAATTGATTATATTTTGTAATTTATAATATTTTATGTGATTTTAAAAATATTGTATAATAGAACAAATCGAGATCTATCAAACAAGAATCATATTGGATATAAAATTTATTACCGATTTAAATATATAATTAATTTTTTATCCAATTAGAATAGAACTGGGACAAGTAAATTAGGATGGAAAGAGTATATTATAATGAATTCCTGCAAAAAAAAAAAAAATAGTTCAATTCAATATGGTAAGGGCTTTTAATCAATAGTTTTTCAACACCAGAAAAAAGGTTTTGAAGAATTCTCAGTACAATGGTGAAAAGAAAATAAACTGCGAAGGCGACGAAATGGAGGAAAAAAGACCCGCCAGTTGTTTAATGGTAATTTTGTTATTACTAAGAAAACTAAGGATATATTCGTAAAATATCATTAAAGTGCATTGTTAGATGTGGACTTTGCATTGGGAAGAAACTAAAGCCGCCTAGAAAGGGCCCACATAACAAGTGCCATAAGCACCCCTTAGCATTTGCCTATGCGTTAAAGACTTGTAAGAGCCATTTATAAAATGAAAAACTGGTGGGAGGTCCACTATAGCATGTTTGTAGTCCACTAAGTCTACTTCTAAATTTCATAACCTCTCTAGTTCACTAATATAGTTATATAACCTAATAACTTCAATTTGCTTAAAAAGAGATATTTTTCAAGACCAAAAAACCCTCATATATAACATAGAGAGAGAAACCCTAGATCACAAAACAGATCTGAGCCTCCCCTCTCTCTCTCCCCCCCTCCCCTGGTGAACCGTCCCGTCCGCCTCCAAATTCACTCATCGAGAGTGTAACGCCCCCAAATTCTGGGTACGTTAATAAAACTTTTTATTACAAAAATAAGTGAGTCTGGCTCATTATTACATTACAAAGTCTTACAAGAGTACTTTTAGACAAACAATGAGGGAACTAGGGTTCCTAACTACTGCTCCGCTTCTTCCTCCATCCGGGCTAGCTCTTCGGCTCCAAAGGCCTCCAAGGTGTAGAGTTCACCATGTTCATCTATGAGGTCTGACATATTATACCGGCGTCGTCACCAATATAATATGTCAGAGTCACCAAAAAGGCAACACCGTGAGCTACAACGCTCAATAGAATAACCCAAACCCTCTAACCATTAACTTACAAACAATACATCATAAAATCAATAATTCCACATAGTGCATGCTTATCTAACCAAATTAACCAACAATGACACATCCGCATTCGAAAATCAATCAACGTTGGTGTCCAAAATTTGTGAGTTTTTCCTGCGCAACATCTCATAAACCGTGTCTCGTTTTCCACATTTCATAACCCATATTTTAAAAACTCATTTTTAACATACCCAACCTCGGTTCCGCCGTTCCGGGTTCCCAAGTATCCTCACAATGGTTCCGCTGCACCGGGTTTCCATTGGCACACTTGGCATTGGCTCCTCTCCACGAATAACCAAGCCACACACCCAACCTCGGTTCCGCCGTTCCGGTCTCCCGAGTATCCTCACAATGGTTCTGCCGTCCCGGGTTCCCATTGGCACACAAAACACACACCACACAATGGGCTACCACGTCCTGCCACATTGCGGTTTTCAAAACATTTCACTTTCAAAAACACGCTTTTTCAAAAACCACACCCTAAGTGCCATGTTTCTAACTTTCTCGATTTCCGTGTCTCGTTCTCATGCATTGACTCCGTGATAGGACTTCACATGTAATCATAAATCATTCATTGAAAACTTAGAACTAAACTAACAAGATCATCCAACTCAATATTATACCACAAGTAATGCAAGTAATTTACGTAAGCATGCTCATAACCCTTTTTAAAGATCAAATTCCGAATACTTCCGTTCAAGCGATAATATTCCAATATTTCGAAAACCGTTCTATCTTACTCTATGGAAAATTCTAAACAACATGTTTATTCGAAGTTAAAAGTTGATTATTCCAACATGCTCAAACTTCCATTTAGCGAAAATAAGTTTGTAAACTATCATGCATTTCAAACGTCATAACCTTATCTACTTTAACGAAAACGATTAAGAAAATTATACTTTGAACTTATGGACATTTCTACTTTTCAACATACGATTCTATACTATACGTAGAGTAAGTGGACTAGGGTTTCTACTTATACTTAGGGATAGGGAATAAGATGATTCTACCTTACTTCTTGGCGGTAGGGCGGCTACGGAAAGTACGTCAGTGATCGGGATGCTTACAGAATGCTTACGGTAGCTTCGAAAGAGAAAGGTTTCTCTCGAAACTTGATCTTGACTAAACTACTTGAACTTTTTGGATCGAAAATGGGTTTTAGGATGAGTTTCTTGAAGAACTTAGGAAGAACTTCAAGAATGTTCAAGAATAAGAAGAACAAAGTAAGAACACTAATCTTCTTCTAGAAAGAGAAGTTGCTAGGTGAAGGTGTGAGTTGAATGCTTGGACAAGGGTGCTATTTATAGCAAAAGTCTTGGCTATTACCCAAAGGATAAAATTTTTCCTAGCAATTATTGTCCAATGGGTAAAGATTTTTTCGATTAAACTATTCAATTAAACACATGTGTACTTTGGAATAAATTAAGTATACATATATATATATATATATATATATATATATTAGTATGTACCATGCAATCTATGAAGATTTCCAAATTCAATAAAAAATTATAAGATCAAAATTTCCTATTAAACTAATACAATTTAGCACATGTCTCCTATTAAAATAATAGATTTTGTACCTAGAGAATCCTAGGGTATTAAGTCTATAAAGTACATACATATATATATACATATATATATATATATATATATTAGTATATAAACACATGAAAAATCTAGAAAATGATTTGTTTAATAACTCTTGTACTTATTGGAAAGATTAACTCTATTATCCAAGGGGTGATAATTTTCCTAGCGGTTATTGACCAAAGGATAAAATGGTGAGGTACTTTATACATTAAAATAATACCATATCTTTTAAGCATGTGGATATATATATATCTATATATAATTGTATATATGTACCTAACAAATCTAACTTAGATATTTTAATGGAAATTTTATTGTCCAATGAATAAAATTTTCCCTAACTTTTATTGTCCAATGGGTAAAGATTAAAGGTCCAAAGGATTCCACTAGGGTTTGAAAGGTTCAAAAGGTTCAAGGAGATTCAAAAAGGCTCATCTAGGGTTAGGAGAAAGTAACTAGATGAATTGGTAGTTAGGTCTCTCTAACTAATTGGTTAGAAGCTAACTATACTAACCAAGAGATATAATCTAAGAATGACGGATTAACAGAGTTAACAAGAAAATTATAAAGCCATCCAAGAGAAATTAAAGAATTTTGAATAAACAACGAGATTTTTAGTTACTAAAAATCGGAATTGTTACAGAGAGGCTCCTCAAGACCTCATCATATCAAGGTATTTTCTCGGCTACCAAACAGAAAGAATGAGAAACAGGTGAAAGCTTCCCTTTCTTCCTCTTTCTATTGTATTTTCTCGGCTACGTACCAAACAGAAAACTAATTGGGTGTTCTTTGTTTTTTTTTTCTTCCTTGATTGGCAGTAACTACAGTGGCTTCTGGCACCAAGGCTTTAATATTTCTGGGTTTGGAAGGAGATGATTTGAGGAACCCAAATCAACCTTCTGTTTCCCCAAACATCCAGCAGGTACGGTGTTTTTCTATCTTTTGTTTATGAAGAGTCTCGGAACACAACTTCTGGACATAATTGTGTACGAGCCATCGTGCATTGAACTGCTCTAGATGCAATTATAGTCTATTTCTTGAACTAATCTTGAACGAATTTGGATTTTCGACTTGTTATGTGAGTGGAATTTGTGGTGTTAGTCAATTATATAACGTTATTCCGCTTTTTCATAAACGTGCTTTAAAGTTGATTTGTCTATAGTATTAAAAAGATTGATCCGGTCTTTTATTTGTTTTACTGGAGAGAAATCTGGAGTAGTGAAAATAAAAAAATGTAATATTATAAGAAGGTTGATCCGGTCTTTTGTTGTCCCGTGTCCTGTTATTATCAGATTTGGAGGTTTTTGAATAAATACATAATGTTATATGTGTGTTTTTCCAAGGGTTGGAGATCTAAATTTTTTGAATAAATATATAAGGTTATGTTTGTACTTTCAATAAGTGAGTTTCATCAATCACTTATTGATTTGGTCCGCGCAACGGCCTTTCCGACTTGCTTCTGATATATTTGAAGTTTTTTGAATAAAATATAAGGTTATATGTGTGTTTTTCGTGTCACACAAAAAATATATTTTTGTGTGTTTTTGTTGTTATTTAATGTCACTTTTTTAAAACATTCTCAGTTAGAGAGAGATATAATAATATATAACGTTATATTGTTATATATAACATTCTAGATTAGAAATATTCTATATTATTTAATAAAGAGAACATATGGTTATATGAGAATATTTGTGACCATATATACATATATATTGTTATAACGTTTTATATATATGAGCTTGTATTGACATAAAAAAAATTATTTTAATTTGCATAGAGAACATATAACGTTGTATATGAGATTTTGTCATGGCCTCTCAAAAGCACATATGGATATATCCATATATTATCAGAAGCAAGTCGAAGAGGCCGCTGCGCGGACCAATTCAATAAGTGATGGACAACGGAGTATATAACATTTTATGTGAACTTCTATCATGTGTAATATGTGTTTTTCCTAAAGTTAGACATATAATATTATATCTCATTTTGAGATATATTAATGTTGTTTATGTTGTTTTGAATATGTATATATGTAGATATAGAGGTTATGGAAATGCTATTCGAAAGCAGAAAATCAAAATTTTGAAGGATCCGATGAAGGTTTTGATGAAGAAACGGTGAAAAAATGAAGCTCGATCCCCTGTGGCCTCATCAAGGTTCAACTTGGGATTCAAGGCGCGACTAGAAACAAGGATAATGGTAACATGGTATGTGAACATATAATGTTATTTTTTAAGATATATAATATTGTTTGAAAGATATGATGTTGTTTTGAGAACATATAATTTTATGTCATATTTTTTGAGCCTTAGAGCTACAGAAGCTCAGATATAATGTTATATATTCTATTTTTTTGTGAAATTTAGAACTATAGAAACTCACATATAATGTTATATGTTATGTTCTATATTTTTTTGAGATTCAGAGCTGCAGAAGCTCAAATATAATGTTATATGTTCTTTTTTTTTTGTGCGATATTTAGATATTCAAAAACTCACATATAATGTTATATTTTTTGTATGGACCAGCATATAACGTTAAAGTCTAAAAACAAGAAAAATCAAAAAGAAATGTTACACGTTATATGTGTTGTGATGGCAACGGCGACGATGGTGGCAGCGGCGGCGGCCGCAGTGGTGGTGGTGGCGGCGTCTTGATTGCGACAAAAACGAAAGAAATGGAAAAAATACATTTTTGTATTAGCCAAACAAGGCCCTTGTTTCTTAGGTGGGGTATTTTTGTCATTAAAATTATTAGTGGACTTAGTGGGTTAGGAAACTTAGAAGTAAACTAGATGGGTTTGGAAACTGCTATAGTAGACTTATGCAAAATTCTCCCTTTATAAAACTAGATTGGAATGAAAAAGGGAATGATAATTTAAGAAAAACGGGGGTCGGGGGGGGGGGGGGGGGGGGGGGGGGTAAACCCCCTTCAACTAACACCCATTTCCGGGTTGCCCCCCTAAAGTATAAACTCTGACACTTAATCCCCTCAAAGTTCGTGGATCGAAAATAGCGTGAACCCTGTTAACGGAAAATTGGCATTTACCTTTTTGTCCTTCAACCATTGCCAACTGTGGGCTCCCCCGCTCGGCACTCCCGAAGAGTTGCCACCCGGATTTTTAAGATGGATGATCCGAGAAACCGAGAGTTTGTTTTGAAAAGAAAGGCTTTTGGCCTAGCGAAAACGAAGAGATTTTGGGTTCGGGAGCCACATTACGAATGGAGAAGGTTTTGATGGAAAACGCACCCCACGCGCCCGGCAAAACCGGTCTCTACTAAACTTTTTTTTTTAAAAGGGTGAATTTCTTACATCTTTCGAAAAATGGAACTCTTTAATAAACAAGGGGTGAGGGACATGGGAAGATATATCATGTTAACGTGCACGTGGTGTTGTCTGTAAGAAAATGATAAGAGTATGATTGTCACGCCCTCGATTTTAAACATAATAATAAATGAATTTCCATAATAAAAATCTCACAAATATCCGTACCATAACCCCAAAAGGATCTAGCAAGCCCATTTCCATAAATTACACCTCAACGTCCAAATGTTTACAAAAGTACATCATCGGCTCAACGGCCCCAAATTCAACAAAAGTGTCAAGTGTTCAAAAGTTAGAGTTTACAACATTCTTAAGACATAAATAACGCCAAATGAAGTTACAAATACATATCTCAAGAGATTTACAAAGATGACTAAGTAACTTTTTCAATGTTAGCTTCCAAAAGAGTGTCCACATCCATGCACTCCAAATATGAACTACTGCCCAGGATTAATACCTGAAATTGAAGTAAGATTTGAGTTACACTAGCCCAGTAGAAAGCTCTAATCTAACAATGTATGCAAATGAAAAGCAGGGACGGTCACGAGATGAACAAGGGCAACAATAGTAATCCAATCCAATCTTTCATTTTCAAAACCAATCATGTGTCTTACTGAACGATCTTTGAAAACCCCATACGTCAAACGTGTCTCGTACATGTGTCATGAGCCGAAGCTCTTATTGGGCCAATTAAAAGACCCCAATGTCCTCTGCTAGGCTCTTTACCCATTCGGGATGTCCTGAAGTATCAAATACGAGCATATAGCTCATGTCGGGCCAATTAAAGGACCCAATGTCCTCTACCAGGCTCTTTACCCATTCGGGATGTCCTAAAATGTTCTCGTCATGTCCGCAAGTTTCAAAATCCTTTTATCAATGTGTTCATCTCTTTCAAATCCAACAATGATTTATAAAATGATTTTCATGAAATCAATTTCAAATGAACATTAAGGCTACGGGTATGTTCGACGAAGTCATTAGGTATGAGTAATCGAGTTTAGGAATCATTCGGGAGGTATTAGAATGGGTTGGAAGTGATTGAAAACCAAAACGGTGAAGTACGAATCAAAACAGCAAAAGCTGGAGATAAGCAACAGGTATCGATACCAAGGAAAATGGTATCGATACCTTTGGACTAAAAGTCTTCCAGACGCAAGGGTATCGATAACAGTGGCTAAAGGTATCGATAACAATAGGTTTTTCTGGGTTTTGGAGTTCAAAGGTATCGATACCTATGCAAATGGTATCGATAACAATGGGTTTTCTGGGCGTTGGAACATGTGTTATCGATAACAAAGAAAATGTTATCAATAACAATGACCTTCGAGCAGATTTTTAACAGATTCTCATGGGTTTTTCTGCAACAACAACTTCAACAACAACAATAACAACAACAAACAATGGCAAGAATCAAGCACCAAGAAATAGATCATAATTATATATTGTAAGTTAGAACTCCATACCTCAAAGATTAAAGACCAAAACCAAATGATTTTCAAGCCCTAGCTTCAAAACTTGAAACTGAATGGAATACGCCTCCACCGAGCTCAAACCAACGCAATGCGAACTGCAATACACGAGGGAATGAAGGATTAGAGGTTGGGTTTTGTGGGTTTGAGGTGATTTGGTGGAAAAATGGGTGGGAGTGAGGGAGAGACCAAGAGAAGAGGGTGAGAGCCGAGAGATGGAGAGAACGGAAAAATGAATTCCCTGCCTCTCACCCCACACACTTATATGCACACCTCACACATTTACCCCTCAAATGCAACATTTTATCACATTAGCCCCAATTCTCAATAACTCAAATCAATTTCCTCCTTTTATTTCTAATAAAACATTTAAATAGATTGTATAAATTTACGGGTCTTTACAATGATGCTATGAAATAAAATAATTAATCAGTGAACTGTTCAAATCAGGACCATTACTGCATGGTTTGCCATAATGCTGCGCACGACCTTATGGTATACTGTGCGGTTTATTTGCTCTGCTATCAGACTATCATCAGTACCCAGAACAGTGCTCGGTGTATTACACATCCCGTGCGGTGTTCCTTAAAGATATCAAAAGATTCACAACTACTTACCCATCCTGGGAACAACACCATTTCTTCAAGCCATGGAGATAAAACAATTTTCGATGCATTCAATCACTCGATGTAATCAAGAAAACCTCACTTTAGAAATGAAACATGGCTTGTAGATATGGTCTTGTTCTAAAAGTACTGATGACAGTATCCTAGCAACACAAACAAACCTGATGAAGAATAGTCATGATCCAGACAGCTTAAACAAACAATCAGTAGATAAAAGACCGCGCGTCTGAGTATACTATGTCGTGCGATGCATAAAAACGGCGCATGGCATGGTATACCCAGTACAGTGGCCACTTTAGTTTTTGAAAATAGCTTTTAAGTCAGTCTTTAACCAAACGGGCTTAAGTTTGACTAAGGAAAAAGTCCCCTCAGGGCCAGGACATGGCCTAGCCCAAGGAAACTTGATTTTTAACTTTGATCTTGAGCTTGAATGAGGATGGATGATAATGGATAAGTGTTTGACAAGATCGTGTGAGAAAGGATGAGTATACGTGTGAGTAGTTGTGTTTTTTTTCTAGGTAAGGCTTTAAAGTAGGTAAGAGAGTAACTTTGATGGTGAGAAGAAAAATGGAGCATTTTGAGAAGGAAAATGCCTAGAGAATGTCCTTTTAGGACAACACTTTCTTAAGGCTTGGGAATGGAAAGGGGATGTAAAGGCCAGAAGAGAGAGAAAGATTGGGGAGCCAAAGACCCTTTTCTCTTGAGTGGAGGGGTGTATTTATAGGCAAAAGTCAAGGATTTTGAATTCAAATGGGGGAGGTGCTTTCTCGGCGGGCTAGAGGTGCTTTTTCAGCTAAGCCATTTTGTAGCTATGGGTCAAACGGGAGTGGCCGATAACTTTTTGAGCCAGCCGAAACTTTTTCCTAAAATGCCATGCGGTTAATCTCATGACCTCGTGCGGTGTAATAGGTTTTATTACACCGTGCGGTGTAGAAGTGTTCCGTGCGGTATTCTAGGTCCAATCCAAGGTTTTTTGGGCTTATCTGGGTTTTTTGGGTTTTTTGACTTTTGGATTTGTCTGGGCTCTTATTTGTCTGGGCTTTTGGTTTGTCTGGGCTTTTAGGTTAAGGAAGCCCTTTATTTAAGCTTTCAAAGGTATTGTTTCTTTTATTTCATCATCAGGGCGTTCAAAGAGCCTCCGAGGTCCGGATTGGGGTGTCTATAGTATTTCCTCTTTAACGAAACTCGAAAACCATTGGTTGGTGCGAGTGACGCTTAAAGAATAAGCATCCTATCTGTTGCTCTAAAGCCCTTGAACGGAGACAAAAATGTATGAACACCAAAATGTGAGCAAACGATGATGGAGGTCGGGCTCGTGGAGCTACCTACATTCCTCATTTGTGGGGATCAGACCAACGTAGTTCAATTGGGATAATGCGAGTAAAGAAACAAGTCCTGGAGGACAATTATCAAAATCATGCACTAAGCTTGAAAAGATTGAGTCCCTGTAGTGCCAAGTGTAGAAAAATTCGTGAGACGAGCGAGACAAGTCCTCAGGGGACTAAAATTTGAGACAAGCTCTCGGGGGACTAAAATTCGAGACAAGCCCTCTGGAGACTAAAATTTGAGGCAAGGTCTCGGGGGACTAAAATTCGAGACGAGCTCTCGGGGGACTAAAATTCGAGGCGGGTCCTCGGAGGACTAAAATTCGAGGCGAGTCCTCGAGGGACTAAAATTTGAGACAAGCCCTCGGGGGACTAAAATTCGATACGAGCCCTAGGAAGGCGAATTGTGACAAGTCCAGGACGACAAAAATTTGACGAGTCCTGGAGAACGAAAGTTTGGTGAGTCCCGGAGGACGAAAATTTATTCCTTGACCGAGGCACAACATTCTAACGGATTTTACTGCAAAACGGCTGGAATATTTGATTTCCAAGGAGGATATTAGTGGTTGGATTGATCAATTTCCAAGAAAAAGATTTTAATCTTGTGGTGCCATAATGCCGTGCGGTTTAGCATGGTACCGTTCGGTGTTTCAATTTCTCATGCAACTCTTCGATTTCCAAGAACAGTCAGCTGCTTTAAGGGTGCCCATTAATACAGGCGTGCCCTTTCGACGTCTAACGTCCCTTTATAAGGATGGTGGTGCCTCATTCTATATGTATGCACCACCATCAAAATTCTCTCAAGCCTCCCCATAGCCTTTCTGCACTTTCAAGAGCAGGTTATATCCGAAGCTTTTCAAGGACGAGCATGGCGGACAGTAGCCTTGTGGCGCACGTGATTTCTTTCAAGGCTGAAATGGCCTTCTACCGAAAGGAGATCGAGCAACTCAACATGCAAATTGTGAGGTTGATTTCTACTATCCGCACCCTCCGTCGTGCGGTCTTCGACCTTCAGGACCTCGCCTTCAATGCGCAGGATGACAAGCATGACCCCGACTTCACACCGAAGTGCGAGTCCAACGATACCGCCGAGGATTCCGAGGGGAATCTGAAGGTTCCGACGATCGTTTGGATGGTGCAAATGATGCTTCCGGTGAGGGGAGCGACTGAGGATGAGGATGAAAAGAAGAAAAAAAAAACTGGGGGGGGGGGGTGCAGTAGGATCTTTTGTTTTTCTCTTTCTCTCTCTCTCTCTCTCTCTCTCTCTCTCTCTCTCTCTCTCTCTCTTTTTGAATGGATGTAATGAATTAACCCCAGTTTAATGAAATGAAAGTCTTTTTTTTCCTCCATATTTATCCGCTTTCTTTTTACTGTTTCTGAGTGAACTCCAACAAACCCAACGCTATGATCTCGATCGTTAAGAAATCCTTCAGGAACTTGAACTGATGAAACATAAATAATGCCGCGCAGGATTGTCTAACGGTGCACGGCGTACCAATCCGGTTTTAGTCCTGGAGAAAAGTATTAATGAATAGGCATAGGCCCAAAAGTGAAGTTTAGGAATCCAAGTACTCTTTGAATAGGGCTCAGGACCCGAGAATTCTGCATGTCAGATTGATATACCGCGCATCCTAGACGTAATGTCGTGCGGTGCTATGGGTTTTGAACCCGGTCCAAATTCAATTCTAGACGAGCCAGTTCGAGGGGTATATACGGGTGAGACGTACAGAGTACGCCCCACCATTCGAATTCTCTCTCTTTCGCGCCTTCTTTCTCTCATCTCCCTGCTCTCTCTCGTCTCTCTCTCTCTCTCTCTCTCTGACTCTCTCTGTCTCTTTCTCGTCTCTCTCTCTCGATCACTCTCTCTCTGCTCTCGTCCCCCTCTCTCTCTTGGTACTCCTTTTCTCTCTCGGTGCTCTCTTTCTCCCTTATAGCTATCATGGATCATAGTGACGATGTACCCAGTGGTGATAAACCACCAAGGGTTAAGGTTACATCACCTCCGGTCCCTCTAGAGAGTGAGGCGGCTACTAAGGGAGTTTTGGAGACTCTTGAGGCTTCGGTTTCGGCAGCCATGGCCGGAGAGACCATGGCCTCAGCTACTATGGTGGGCAGCGATGGTAGTGGTAGTGGAGAGGCGGCTGGTGACTGCCAAATTACGGAGGGCTTGAGTGCAATGGAGCCAAAGGGTGAGAATGAGGTCGCAGACCGACCAGAGGTTATAGGTGGCTCGGAGGAGAGAGCCGCGAGGGTCGATGATAGTGGTTCGGGTGGTGGTGAGGAGGAGAGGGCAGTGGAGGCCTCTCTTGTATGACAGCCTCGATCCGACTTGGGGAAGATCCCAATTGTCGAGGAGGAGCTAGCGGAGGAGCAGGAAACGCCGACAACATTCGTAGGTAGTGGTAAGGGTGCAGGGTCGTCGCGGCCTATTGGAATGGACGACTACTTAAAGGTAGCGTCCCTTGAGGACTTGGTAGAAACACTATGAAGGGTGCCCAGATTGGCAGCGGCCTTACTTGAGGCTCGAGAGAGAAAGAGCTCCAGGCTGGGGCTACTAGAGAGCCACATGGCAAGGAGGAGGCGGGGGGTGAAGTAGCCCCTCGGAGGAGCGTTGTGGATGAGGCGATAAGGCCTTAGCGGGCCGAGGGGCTTACGACGAGGTGACTTATGTCCCTTTTCGACACTTTGTGGACCCTTCACTTTTGGATGCTTACCGGCCTGAGAAGACTACTTACGATGAGTCCTTGGTCTTGCGAGACCCCCAGCGACACATGTCCTTGCAACGAGCCGAGGTATATTTCAATACTTGCATTTCAATACAATGTATCATGCTTTTCAATTTCCTGCTTCGAATATTATTGCCATTTATTGAATCCTGTCTTTTATTGCAATAGGGGATAAGAATCTCATGTTACGGCAGTGCGGCCAATGTGCCAAAGTTTTGGGATAGGCTCCCAAAGGCAGTGAAGGAGATAGTGAAGGAGACAGGTTTTGGAGAGTTCGTCAGTGTTTTGACAAGGGCGAGCAACGATCGCCAGGTGGTGAGGCCTCTTGCCGAAAGGTGGTGGGACACGACAAATTCGTTCCATTTCACCTTTGGTGAGATGACGGTGACGCCTTTGGACTTCTCGGCGATCACTGGTTTGAGGGTCGAAGGTGACCCTATTCCTTACGACACTATGGCAGGGAGAGACCCAGGTTTACAGAGGCTTCTTCTGGGGTATGTGCTTAGGGCGGAGAAAGGGGATGCCCAGTACGCTTAGCTTTTGGACTTTTGGACTGAGCCTCCGGTGGGCAGGGTCCAGGAGGAGCAGATGGCGAGGTGCTTCCTACTATACATGTTTGGTGCGTCCCTGTTCCTAATAGGCGCAATTGAGTACACCTTTCTTTCTTGCCGGCACTTAGGAATATTGGGGAGATCGCCCGCCTTCATTGGGGTGGCACAGCACTAAGGGCGTGCTATGCCTTCATGGGGTCTCTTTCCCGAGGAGCGGGGAAGAGCCTTGGCAGCTACTGGAGGGTCTGGGAGGTATAACTCAAAACCTTGCTTTTCCTTTACTGCTAGTTAGCTTTCCGTTTGCCTTTGTATATCTCGTGCTAACTCTTTATGCTCCGTACTTTGTAGCTCTGGACATACGAGGTACTGGATATGTATCCTCCCACGACCATGTGCCCTGACAACATGATACTTCCTCGGGCCCTTCGTTTGTCAAAGGAGTATCGGGGAGTGAAGAAGGGAAAAGGAGACCTGAATGCGTATCAGTTGTACTTCGACGAGCTGCGTCCTGACCAGGTATCCATGTTTCTTCGATTTCATAATTAACGCTCCTTGCGCACTTCAATCGAATAATATCCTGATGTATGCTTCTGATTGCAGGTTCAATGGCACATCTGGGACCACTTCGAGACTTCGTACATAACTCAGAGCAGGGAGGTGACGAGGGGGAGAGTGTTGTTAGAGTCCCCTTATGGCTGGCAGTAGTATCTGGGTGATCGGGTATCACATCAGTCATTGGGGTTGGACACCTTCCGAGTCCCTGGGCCACTCCCTCCTCTTATGTAGAGAACGAGCCAGTACACTCTGAGGGAGATTGAGCAGTTCACACGGCCAGATCCCAAGCTGGAGCCACTCTTCCAGACAGGAGTTGACTACGCAGAGTACCAGGCTCGGTACTTGATGCAGAGCTTCAGGATACGCACTGCTTGGGAGACGACGCAGCAGACACGGGGTGGTAGAGGTGGTAGAGGATGAAGAAGAGGAGATGGGGGAAAAGGAGGTGAAGGCCACGGTGATGGCGAGGGCCAGAGCGGAGCTAGGTTGCCTACACTTTTCTGGACAATAGACTTGGTGACCGCTCAGGGAGTCCTTGGCCTAGTAGAGGTTCCACATCCTATAGTCGGGCCTCCAGAGTTCCTTGCTCAGATATGATATGCTTTTACTCCCTTCGTATGTTTACTATTGTCACTGCACATCCTAATTAACCTTTTCATTGCACAGGTGACTCCAGAGTATACTAAAGAGATGGCGGCAGCCATGATGGGCCTGGAGCAACTCGTGCAACAATATGCCATGGGCCATTCGCCATCGATTCTGACTCGCGTCGGAGGGACGATGGTAAACCCTTGAATCTTAGCTGCTTAATTTTACTCTTCTCACCTTTATTCAAGATTATGACACTAATGTTACACTATTGCAGGCTAGAGGATAGGTTTCACAGGGATTATGCCGGAAGTCTGTTCGCATGCCAGCGCAACAGGCTTCTTCTGCCGGCTCTCGAGAGGAAAGGCCATCGAAGAGACAGTGATACTCTGGTGAGACTGAGAGGCAGCCCATCGCCGTCTCGGATGAGACTGAGGAGCCTACGGATATTGACCTGGAAGAGACTTTCGAGAGTATTATGCGTAAGGCTATTCACACCCAGGAGGTTGCTAGTTCCGAGGCAGAGGAAAAGGTTTCTGAAGAGGACGAGGAAGAGGGTGACGATGGCTACAAGGATGAGGATTGAGTTTCCTCTTTTTGCTTTTTGCCATTTTGGTGGAACATGCGTGCTTCCTTTTGTAGGGTGCCTGTTTACCCTTGGTGGATAGGGTTTTGAGCATCGGGCTTGCGAGCCTCATTTTGCCACGTACTTCGACTCATGGATGCCCCTGGGTTTATATATCTATGCACAGAAACTGTTCTTTCAATATCTTTGTCATTCAATTTCCTTTATTGCTGTTGTACAAAAAAAGTTGAGCAACTAAGACACTTACCGGAATGTGCAACTAGCCATTGATCACGAAACTGAGCTTGATATAGGGCCTACAATGGGGAATATATATTGACAAGGGAATAGAAATCAAAGAAGTAGTCGAATAAACTTTGAAGAATTGACATTATATCCCAGAATTTACACAAACATCCTTGCCATGGGCTTAATGACGACCCACGAAACTCGATATGTGACTCAAAAATTTAACCTTATACTTGGAACACACTTCAAAACTAGAAAGGTGTTGACTTTGAAAGGTAACACCTTTAATTTTTGACTTGGGACTTGAACCGAAATTTGGACTAAGTCACTTTTGGCCATTGCGACCTGCGTGACTCAAAGAAACGACTTGAAACGGCCCGAAACATGATTTGATATCTTGACGCGACTTAAAAATGGGATTTTATTGACATTTTGTACTACGACCTCGAATTTCGAGAGTTGACCCGAGGCGAATCATCCTTGAAGTCCCAAATACTTGTTGTAGTGTGTTCTAGTGGTTGGTGATACCCCTAGGTGCCTCAAATCCATTCCATACTCTTGCTATCAAAAACTGCAGAAATATAGACATAATATGCCGTGCGCTTCTTCAAAACGCCGAGGTCTTGCAGGGTATCAATGATACACCATGCTGATTTCCCTGATTTGTTATGCCGTGCGCTTTTCCATTATGCCGCGCGTGGTTGTTTTCCTAACAGTCTGCGTTTTGCTATTTCCCAAGACAAATTGCACGATGGTTGAAGTTTGACCTGTGCAATTGCATTTTTGTGCCAATGCATGTCTGCATTGTACTTCCATTCTATGACCAAGCATTTTCCTATGCAAGACTCATGGAAAATTTGTACTTTTTGAAGCCCGAGACTCTTTAAAAGTTGAAGTTGTCTCCTCTATTCTTACTATAAATTCAGGTTTTCGACTTCGAATTCTTCCCATCCCACTCAACTCTTCTCCTTCTAAAGCTCTCTCTTCTTCCAAATGGCTCTTTCTCTCACGGGTTCGCTTCACCCATGGTTGGCTTCAATGGAGGGCGTTGATTGGCTCAACTTCTGGGTCCATGGCCTCTACTCCATGAGATACCTTCGCAACATCCGTCTCCGCCTCGAGCTTCTGAGGGCAGCTGCGAGTTTCTGGGATCCGGACGACCACGTGGTCCGTTTTGGCGAGCAAGAGCTTTGTCCCATTGTCGAGGAGTTCCGTGCATACCTCAGCGGCTTCGGCTCGGGTGAAGTTATCATCCCTCCTATACGTGAGAGCATCTTCAAGGTTTTGTCTGCGGTCCTTGGATTGAGTGGTGGTGCTGCCCGCTACTTAGTTAGCGACGGTCATCTTAACACAATGCGACTTATTGACATGTTCTCTCCTCTTGGTGATCTTGCAGACATGACCTATCAAACTCGGCATATGACTACTCTTTGCATGTGCCTGCTTGCAGCTTACCTTTTGGTGCCCTCCGTCGGCCATGCTAGCTCGGCACTGGTCAGCATTGCCGTTCAAATCGAGGCTCGAAAGGATGTGATCCCGATGGTCTTGGCTAAGACATTGATGGGTTTGAACAGGATCGCTAGACTTCCCATGTTAAAGACCTCAATCCAATCGGTTGGCTCCCCCGATTCTTCTGCAGCCTCGAATTCTTCCTCGCTTTCTGGCTAGACATCATTGGCAAATATCTCAAACCTTGGCAGCAAAGTATTGGTTTCCTTATCCCAAAATGGTTATGGCTGCCCCTGGTAGACTTGCTTTGCTTTCTCTTTAACAAAGTAGTCTTCTAATCTGTCTCCCTTTTTCACCTTACTACTGCCTGAAGGTAGGTAGCCGAGACCTGTTGTGCGCATCAGAGCTCCGAGGGCTTCAAACTTTGTAGGTCCTTGTAAGTTCTTCCTAGTCTCAGTCCTGGCATGTAGGACATCTTCTTCATTATCTTTATGGTGACATTACTAATGACAAAGTCATTATCAATCCTGATCGAGAAGACATAATTGGAAGTATCCAGCGAGAAACCTCGCAGAGCAATGTCTTCCTTCCCATGCTAAATTTCCAAGAGTGGGGCATTATCTTTGGTAGGCGCACAAATTCCAGAGTCTCCATGAATGGTAAGCATACCTGTCTCAAGTCCCAAATGAATTTTCTGATGAAGAGTGGAGGGCACAACCATGATATCTGGTCGATGTAGCCAAGGCCTACCTAACAGTAAGTTAAAGGAAGCAGGGATGCTTACTGCATGAATTTCCACCTCAGTTTGGTAGGATCCGAAGGTCATAGAAAGCATAAGGGTCCCGACTACATCTCGACGGGTGTTGTCATATGCTCGGACTTTGACTTCTGATGGAGCGGACAAACATTGATTGCTGACCCATTGTCAATTAAGATTACCGGAACCCATTTATCACGACATTTTAGGGAGACATGGAGTGGTCTGTTATGATTAGTTCCTTCAACGGGCAGGTCTCGATTGGTGAAGGTTATGGCATGCTTGATGGGTATGGTTTTGATGAATGCCACAAGCTCATTGGGGGTTATAGTGGAAGGAACTTTTAGATGGGTAAGGGCTTGAATGAGTCCTTCACGATGGCAAGTGGAGTGAACAAGTACATCCCAAACAGTCATTTTAACCTGAGTCTGCTCGAGTTGTTGCTTGATCATTCCTTCGGGGTTTTTCTCAAGACGGGATGGCTCTTTGGCTGGTGGGGCAGAAGGTTGGGAAGTGTTTTTGGTCGGGGTAGTGAAAGGGTTTAAGGGCTCTTTGGCTGGTGGAGCTGCGGGGTTAAAGGATTCTCCGGTTTGAGAGTTAGTAGGTTGATAGATACGGTCACTCCTAGTCAGATGGTCAATCTGGCGGTACTTTGATTCCTCACTCCATAAGTCGATGGGGGCCTTACGCTTGGTTCCAATAGTGGTATCCTGGAGGTTGGATGCTAGATCGGCGATAATCAGATCTTCCTAAAGATCCTTTGGCTTCCATTACTGCCTTGTTCATAGTCCATTCCTCATTTCCTACTTTTATGTTGACAACTTCGGAGCTGGCCCATGGACTTGCTTTGGCCCCCAGTTCGTCTTCCCACAAATTCATCATGGCGACATCAACGTCCTCCAAGAAGGTGACTGATAGTTCTAATTCAACTTCTTCCACAATGTAATCCATGGGGTTAAACTCACTACTGGCTACCTCTTCCTCAGGATCTGGGACTCCTGGATTCAGATGCCATGGGGTATGGCCGACATTGCCGTTAAAATCATTGTAAGCAAGTTCTGGCCAACTGAAGGCTGCCATTTCAGGTTGGTATTCTTCAGCAAACATTACAAGTAGAGAGAACATATCCAGTGGGTCATCTCTGGCTAAAAGTTAATACTCATATTGGGTTGGGTCCGATTTCCATTCAAGAGCTTCTTGAGGGATCTGATAGTTTTTGTTTTGGCCTTCGAACATCATGTATAGAGAAAATCCATCGAGAGGGTCAGCATGAACATTCTGCCAATCAACTTTCCATCCAAGCTCGAATGGCGGTTCAGCATCCCTCTGAAAGTTGGCTGCTTCAAATTCTTCCCAATCAAAAACGAGGTCTCCCCACTTATTTTCCCATTCCCACAGAAAACAAAGAGTAGTTTTCTTGGGAATTTCCACAATCGGTTTAGGTTCGGTATCATGGGTGATGAAGAAGGTTGGGTTAAAATCTTGGGTAGTTTGGTCTGGGGTTAGGGCAATTTGGTTAATACGAAAAGTGGTGTTATGTAGTGGTAAAGGGTTTGAGATGGTATTTGGTTTATCTGGAGGAGGGGTGTCAATAACCTTATTGTCAATGAGATTTTGGATCTCATGATGAAGGCAAATGCAGTTGTCGGTAGTATGGCTAGGCATCTGGTGGAATTCACAGTAAATGCTTTGGTTTAGGTTTGGTGGAATGGTTTGTGGTGGTTGGAGAGGTTTCAACACCTCGATTTCTGTGAGTTTCTTAAGTAATGTAAATCTGGGGGTGCTGAATTGGGTGAAGGCTCGATTTTGAGATTTTGGGTTTTTGGAGATTTGGTTGACTTCTATGGGTTTGGCGGATGAGGTTCCAGCCTGATTTGTATTCTCGAAAAGACCATTGCTATTACTAGAGTATGCTCTTTTGGACTTTGATCCTGTTTCCTTTTTCTCCAAGGTACCATCCCATAAAGCTTCATCTACAGCTAACCTAGAGTCATAGAAAGTTTCAAAATTTGGGGCGGCTTGGGAAAGAACCATGTATGGGGCAAATGAGCTTGGCAAGTTCTTTATTATGATTCATATATGTTCCTTAAGATCCGGCTTGTTTTGCATTTGAGCGGCCTTGGCTCTCCAACACTTTACAAAATCGGCGAAGCTTTCTTTCTCACCCATCTTAGTACTTTCGAGTTCCCTTGTGGTCATTTTCAGATCAACATTGAAGTCATATTGGGCTACAAAAGGCTGTCCCAATATCTTCCCAAGTCCTTTTCTTTGATGGTTTGAGAGTAAGGAACCAATGCAAGGCGGGACCGAACAGAAACTCATGGAATAGTTGCGCCATAGCTTCCTTTACGATTCCTCGCATGGTGAGAGAGCCAACATACCCCTGAAGGTGCGCCTTTGGATCACCAGTGTCGTCAAACTTTGCAAAGTCCACGCCTTTGAATTTTTTCGGTAGTTTGGCATTCGGGAATAAGCATAACTTGTTCATGTCGACCTCTCCTTTCCCAAGTCGCCTGGTTTCTTGGATCTCTTCTAGCATGCTAATTTTGGCAATAAGAATAGCCAGTTTAGGATCTGTAGCTGGCGCTTCTTCTTTGAGCTGCTCAGACTGCGGAGGAGGCTAGGTTTGAAGCTTATCAATAATTTATTGCATAGTTTCTACTACCATGATCAGGTCATTCTTCATGGATGCAATGGAAGCCTTGAGTTGTGCGTCGACATTGGCAATGGACTGCTTGAATTAGGTATCCAAAGTGGCCATATTTTGCCTGAGCACCTCCACCCCATTTCCTTGATCAGCCGTTGGTAAGGGATTTTTAGGCAGGATTTCTATTAACGGTTCTCGCGAGGTTTCTACTGATGGTTGTCCTTCCTGTACTATCTAAACCTCAAATAATTAGGTGCCTTCCAGGGTGCCTATGCGAACCAGTCTTTGGTGTGGACAAAACCAATGGGGTACAGTTTCTTCTAGGAGGCGACCAATGTTTCAAAGCTGGCAATAAAGCGAAAAGGATCAACTCACAACTAATCTCGGATGCTCGCCCTGCCTTCTGCGTGCCTTATAGAGACTAAACCTAAGACCTACCGTGATCCAGACCTCACTTAAGGTGTTCGTACAGAAGATTTCCAATAATCCGGGTAGGTGCTATTAGGCAGGTTAAATTTTGAATGCTTCGGAACCAGAGCCAATCTCCTTACCTTGACCATCCGAGGCAGAGCAATATGACTATCGGAATCCAAATACATACACACTTAAGGTTAGTCCTAGATCAAGGGAGCCGTTTGGGCATGACAAACACCGGAGGTATCTCGAACTGCATGGATTTAAAGTCACCTTGACTGACCGAGAGGAGACGAAGAATCCTAAGGGAGCCCTATCCTCTTGCCTGCAGGATGCAATGATGCATGAATGATATGTTCATACAGAAAAGAGGTGCACATGAACAAGATATATCACATAAGTCCTAACCGCGGGTTCCTTTCTTAATTGGGAATGTTCTATGGTTATGTATAAGGGCAAAGGCCGGTTTTGGTCTCTACAAGGTTCCCTGGACTAGAGCCAAGATGTACTTCCCATTGTCAAGTGTATTGCAAGACAATGGTCGGGCAGTACGATGGCTCATCACGGTCGAAGGTTGCAAGGCATCCCGGGACAGCTTGTCGCTGACGAACCGGGCAAGATTGCCAGAACACACTTGCGAGGCTTGTGTGGTGCAAAGTGTGCAGGATAAAAGAGTTCTATTTTTCAAAAGATATTAAAAATCACCTTTGAAAATGTCTTTCAAGCTTGGCTCTCGAAATTATTCAATTCTTTGAAAAAAAAAGTAAGTTCCAAAGTCTCAAATAATATAACCTCCCCAGTGGAGCCGCCATTGTGGGCTCCCCCGCCCGGCGCTCCCGAAGATTCGCTACCTAGATTTTTGAGATGGATGATCCGAGAAACCGAGAGTTTGTTTTGAAAAGAAAGGCTTTTGGCCTAGCGAAAACGTTGAGATTTTGGGTTCAGGAGCCACGTTACGAATGGAGAAGGTTTTGTTGGAAAAAGCACCCCACTCGCCTAGCAAACCCGGTCTCTACTAAACATTTTTTTTTAAAAGGGTGAAAATTTTGTACATCTTTCGGAAAATAGAACTCTTTAATAAACAAGAAAGGGGGGAAGAGACATGGGAAGATATATCACGTTAACGTGCACGTGTTGTTGTCTGTGAGAAAATGATAAAAGTATGATGCTATGAACTAAAATATCTAATCAACGAACTATTCAAATCAGGACCATTATTGCACGGTTTACCATAATGCTGCGCACGGCCTTATGGTATACCATGCGGTTTATTTGCTCTGCTATCAGACTGTCATCAGTACCTAGAACAGCGCCTGGTGTATTATACATCCCGTGCGGTGTTTCTTAAAGATCTTAGAAGATTCATAACTACCTACCCATCCTGGGAACAATACCATTTCATCAAGCCATGGAGATAAAACAATTTTCGGTGCATTCAATCACTCGAGGTGATCAAGAAAATCTTGTTTTAGAAACGAAATATGGTTTGTAGATATGGTCTTGTTTTGAAAGTACTGATGACAGTATCCTAGCAATACAAACAAACCTGATGAAGAATAGCCATGATCCAGACAGCTTAAACAATTAAATAAACAGTAAATAAAAGACCGCGCATCTGCATATACTATGTTGTGCGATGCATAAGAACGCTGCACGGCATGGTATACCCAGTACAGTGGCCGCTTTAGTTTTTGAAAATAGTTTTTAAGTCGGTGTAACGACCCTGAATTTTGGTCTATAAAAATTTCGTTAAATATTTGAATTTTATTTGAATTACTTATTTTCTCTTGAGTGGCTATATGATTCTTGTTAATTTTCGTTGTAGTTAAATTTTGGTCAGTGGTTAACTCTCGACTAGAAACCCTACGTGACCAATTTAGTTAAATTCCAATCGACTACTTGGAGGAACCGAGCAACCGACTTACTTAGTTATTAGTTGAACCTTTTGAACCTTTTGGACCTTTTGAACCTTTTGCCTTTACCCATTGGTCCATAATGGTTAGGGTAATTTTTATCCATTGGACAATAGGCTTTCCTTTAAAATATTTTGATAAGTACAAAGATATAGTATTTTAAATGGTGTATGATCATATGCAAAGTACATTTATTCTTTGTTTATTGGGGATTCTCCCACCCCTCCATTATCCATTGGGTAATAACCGCTAGGGAAGTTAGTAACCATTGGATAATAGAGTCTTTTGACCAAATAAAGTACCGATGTGACAAGGGAACCTTCCAATAAAGTTGATTTGACTTGTACTTTATTATTATTTAAATGGGGAGAATCCTAGCCTTTTTATTTAATTGGGTTACTTGGTACCACACCTATATTTAATATAGGGCTTTTGTCACATGCTTAAAAGTACTCCTTGATTATTTTACGATAAAAGTTCCCTAGTTATTATTGTCCATTAGATAATAAAAGTTAAGGTATTTATTATCCATTGGGTAATAGAGTTATTTTTTCACCAAGTACATGGGTTCATTAAACTAATATTTTCTTAAACCCCATGTGATGATTTGAAAGTACCCATATTTTATTATGTAGCCTTTAAAGCCTAAAGATTTTCCTAAGTACCTTTTTATTATTTTATATTGGAGTTTTGTACCCAATTGGTTTTGTTTAATGGGAGGTGTGATCTACCTAGATTACAAAGTACCCTAGTTTATTTATTTAAAAGTGACATGTGCCTTATTAGATTTCTTTAATAGGATTTTGATTTGGAAAATCTTGTACTTGGTACTTTTTATTTATTCTTTCTTGTTTGTGTATGTGTGTGTGTGTGTGTGTGTACTAGGGAGAGAGAGAGAGAGAGAGAGAGAGAGAGAGAGAGAGAGAGAGAGAGGAGGAAGGAGAGAAGAAGATGGGATTGTACTTTCTTGATCTTTCATATCTTCCTACATCTTTCAAGTCCATGGGAGAATCTTTCCCCTAACCAAACTTAACTCCCCATTTGTACTCCCATATTTGTTTTATGACCAAATCTTGTACCCTTGTCTCCTTGTTACCAACAAATCTCCCAAAGATCAATCCTTGGTACAATCTAGCCATGCAAGCCTACCTTTTAGCCTAACCTAGCCATGCAAGGCTAGGGTTAGACTTTGATCTTTCAAAGATTGCATGCCATGTGTCAAAATTTGAGGTAGAAGAAGGGGGGCCGGCCTTAGGAGAGAGGAGAGGGCATGCCTTGGCCTATAAATAGCAAGCCATCCCATGCCATTCAACTCACACCTTCACCTAGCAACTTCTCTCTCTAGAAAAATTATGTTCTTTCTTTGTTCTTTCTTTTGTTCTTCATGTTCTTGAGTAGTTCTTGAGTTCTTCAAGAAACTCATCCTAGACCGCCACTAAACCGCCACTCGACCACCCTTCGATCCATAAAGTAGAGTAATGTTAGTCAAGAAGAAGTTTCGAGAGAAACCTTTCTCTTTCGAAGCTACCGGAGACCATCGTAGGAAGTTACTCCGTCCGGTAGCCGACTAACCTTCCGTAGCCGACTACCGCCAAGAAGTAAGGTAGAATACCTCTACTCACTTCCCTGAGTATAAGTAGGATTCCTTGTCCACTAACTCAAAGTATAATGTTGTTATTTTGAACCGCTAATTATATGTAGTTCATCCTTACGTACTTATTGTTTGATTACAAGTATTCGTATTTTGATCTTTAAGATAGTTATGAGTATGCGTATATGAGTTGCTTGTATTACTTGTGGTATGTGATAAAGCATAAGTAATTTCACTCCAAAGACGTTCGTACATGTGGCGTTGTGCTTTGAATAAAGCATAAGTGATACACTCCAAGGGCGTCCGTACATGTGGCGTTGTGCTATAAGTGATGATTTAGCATGATAAGTAGTATAGAATTGGATGATCTTGTTAGTATGTTTCATGCTTACCGCGGAGTCTATACATGTAACGAGACACGAGAACCGAGAAAGTAGAAACATGACACCTAGGGTGTGATTAAAGGAAATATTTTTTGAGGAAGAAAATATTTTTGAAACTACATAATGACCAGTTTTAGGTGGCATTATGTGTGTGTGTGTGTGTGCCAATGGGAGACCGGGACGGCGGAACCATTGTGAGGATACTCGGGAGTCCGGAACGGCGGAACCGAGGTTGGGTGTGTAGCTTGGTTATCCGCGGTACGGAGCCAATGCAAATATTTTTGTGTGCCAATGGGAACCCGGGACGGCGGAACCATTGTGAGGATACTCGGGAGTCCGGAACGGCGGAACCGAGGTTGGGTGTGTTAAAAATGATTTTTGAAAAGGGTGAAATGTTTTGAAAACCGCAATATGGCCGGACATGGTAGCACATTGTGTGGTGTGTGTTTTTGTGTGCGTTCCCATGGGAATCCGAAGCAGCGGAACCATGGTGAGGTATAGCTTGGTTATCCGCGGTACGGAGCCAATGCAAATATTTTTGTGTGCCAATGGGAACCCGGGACGGCGGAACCATTGTGAGGATACTCGGGAGTCCGGAACGGCGGAACCGAGGTTGGGTGTGTAGCTTGGTTATCTGCGTTACGGAGCCAATGCAAATATTTTTGTGTGCCAATGGGAACCCGGGACGGCGGAACCATTGTGAGGATACTCGGGAGTCCGGAACGGCGGAACCGAGGTTGGGTGTGTATCTTGGTTATCCGCGGTACGGAGCCAATGCAAATGTTTTGTGTTAAACAAATGATTTTTGAAAGATTGTTTTGTAAATGAAATTGTTGACACAGTCTACGATGAGTCGCGTAGGAGAAACCCGGAAATCTTGGACACCAACGATGGATGATTAATTAATGTGGATGTGTCATTGATTAACTGTGCATATACTTATCTTGTGGAAATTAATGTTGTATTATAGCTTTGTTTATAAGTATGGGTTAGCGGGTATGAGATTACTCTGCTGAGCTTTGTAGCTCACGGTGTTGCCTTTTTGGTGACCCTGACATATTATATGGGTGGCGACGCCGGTATAATGTGTCAGATTTTGTAGATGATCAGGGTAAGCAATTCACCGTGGAGGCTTTTAGAGCTGAGGAGCTGGCTAGGATGGAGAAGAAGGAGGAGCTGTAGTTAGGAACCTTAGAACCCCCTTCATTTGTGTAAATATTGAACTCTTGTGAGAGTATTTGTTGTAATAAGAGCCAGACTCCATTTTTGAGGTTTTCAATGAAATTGTCTTTTTAACGTACCCAAAATTCGGGGCGTTATAGTCGGTCTTTAACCCCAATGGGGTTAAGTCCGATTATGGAAAAAGTCCCCTCAGGGCCAGGACAAGGCCTAGCCCAAGGAAACTTGGTTTTTACCTTTGATCTTGAGCTTGAATGATGATGGATTATAATGGATAAGTGTTTGACAAGATCAGGTGAGAAAGGATGAGTATAGGTGTGAGTTGTTGTTGTGTTTTTTTGGTAGGTAAGGCCTTAAAGTGGGTAAGAGAGTAACTTTGATGGTGAGGATAAAAATGGAGCATTTTGAGAAAGAAATGCCTAGAGAATGTCCTTTTAGGACAACACTTTCTCAAGGCTTGGGAATGGAAAGGGGATGTAAAGGCCAGAAGAGATAGAAAGATTGAAGAGCCAAAGACTCTTTTCTCTTGAGTGGAGGGGTGTATTTATAGGCAAAAGCCAACGATTTTGAATTTAAATGGGGGAGGTGCTTTCTAGGCGGGCTAGAAGTGCTTTTTCAGCTAAGCATTTTGTAGTTGTGGCTTAAATAGGCATGGCCAACAACTTTTTGAGCCAGTCGGAACTTTTTCCTAAAATGTCGTGCGGTTAACCTCATGACCTCGTGCGGCGTAATAGGTTTTATCACGCTGTGCGATGTAGAAGTGTTCCGTGCGGTATTCTAGGTCCAGTCCAGGGCTTATCTGGGTTTTCTGGGTTTTTGGGCTTTTGGTTTGTCTGGGCTTTTCGGTTAAGGAAGTCCTTTATTCAAGCTTTCAAAGGTATTATTTCCTTTATTTCATCATCGGGGCGTTCAAAGAACATCCGAGGTCCGGATTGGGGTGTCTACATCAACACAATCATCTTCCACAATACCCATTACCGTCATCCTCTAATTACCTACAACCCCATGAACTGCCTCATCTCAACAACACTAATAACATCCGAACACCATATCCCATCTCAAACACTACATAGACCCACCCTCTATCCATGGAACTCTAGATCAGTCCACAAAATCAAAATCCAAATCAAAATAAAAAATCAAGCCCGTGATAATCGAATGAAATTTTGTTACCTACACCACCAACCAAACTCAACAAAAGCAGGAGAAAGACAGGGGGGTCACCATTCAAGGCTGGGAAGACGCTCTTAGGAGTAGACGACGGAGACTCGCTATGCTTGGAGGATCGATGAAGGAGTAATGCCAGGAATGTAGGCGCGAGAGTAAGTGAGATCGATGAAGGAGTAACCTCGACCGAGTGCTAATCCCCAACGCCCACACCACGTCTTTGCCCTCACTTTCATTCTCGTCCGACAATGAATCGGGCAACGCACCCGCCGTCTTCTTGCCCCGCAACCTACTCACATTCCTCCTCCTATACTCCAGCCACACCAGAACCATATACATTAAGCACTGCAGCGACTACCCGCAGATCCAAACCCTAATCGAGATGTTCGGCCACTCGTTTGTTGTGCAAGCCATCATCACTCGTGATCACCACAACGAAGGCCAGGTTCCACATCATGTTGATCGCCACGACCGGCTTTGAGTACCACCAGTCGGCTGAGGGTTAGGGTAAAGGTTGGGAGAGGGTTAAGGTATCGAAGTTTGATTTAGGGTATTGAAGTTTGGTGAAGTATAGGAAGGGTAAGATGCAGTTATTGCTATGGAGTTCATTCGCTGAAGTTGCAATGGGAACCGGGGGAAGAGAGAGAGAGATGCGTGAGAGGATGAGGGTGATGTGTACCATTCTAGTGTGTCTCAAAATACAAGGTTGTTGATCATGTGCTCATCAGCTGACCATTTTCCATCCAAGCCCCTAATGGATTGTTGACGGAAGGTGCTAACCACCATAACTCACAAACTTTGAGGGGGTTAAGTGTCAAAGTTTATACTTTAGGTCTCATGCCCTTGATTTTTGACATAATTATAGAGGGTTTCCTTAAATAAAACCTCACAACAACACGTACAATACCCAAATTAATATAGCATTCTCATTTCCACAATTGCATTTCAAAGTCCATTAGATTCCAAAATATTACATCATCGGTTCAACGACTCCAAATTGACATAAATATCAAGTGTCAAAAGAGTTAAGAGTTACAATATTCCAAGTCAAAAGAATTATAATTAAAGTTACAAATACATCTTCCAAAAGAGATTTACAAAGATGGATAAGTAACTCCTTCTGTTAGCTTTCAAAAGTATTTCCACATTCCAACCACTGCATGCATGCAAGCTATTGCCCCGGGTTGGCACTTGAAAATGATGTAAAGTTTGAGTTACACTAGCCCAGTAGAAAAGTCGATGCAAACTTTATATGCAAATGAGCAATATAGAAGAACAAACGATAGAAACCAAATGGCAACAGAGGTATGCATAACTATCATGATCAATGTATCCAACTGTCACCAATCCTTCCTCTTGTCACACTCATAAGTCATGTTCATTCAGTTCCTATCCCAACATCTTGTAGCCCTTGTGTGTTTGAGCCGAAGCTACCGGGCCAATTAAGGGATCCCAATATCCCCCGCCAAGCACCCACCTTGTAGGTTAGGCCTTGAGTGTGTTTATTATGAGCATTAGCTCCCGCCCGGCCAATTGTGGGATCCCGATATCCCCTGCCAAGCACCCACCCATCGATGGGCCCCAAGTGTTAGCACGTCATTCATATGCTCAATGTATTGTTTGTATTTCAACGTGCAATGACTTATATTTCTCATTTCTTAACTCAACGAGCTCATTCAAATCCACCGAATATCATTCTAAGTATGAAACAAGTAATGTTTTCCAAAACAAAGAATGCATTAATAAGCCCATTAAAGTCAATAAGAAACCCCAATAAGTGATTTAGAAGATGTAGGAACAATGGCTCATAGACAATGGTCCTACCGATAGGTGAACAAGGCCTACCGATAGAAGATGAGAAATTTTGGGGTTTCTACCAGTAGAAGAAGGGGCCTACCGATACAAAATGAAGGCAGAAGGGACACAATTCAGGCACACACGTTTTCTACCGGTAGGAAGGATGTTCTACCAGTAGGAGACCAGTTCTACCGGTAGGGAAGAAGTTCTACCAGTAGGAACCTAAAAATTTTAGACGATTCTCACAGTTCGACAAATTTCAATCCAAACTCAAATACAACATTACAAGCACGTTTTCAGGCACCAAATCACTCATAAAACATATAAAGAGAGGTAGAATTCTCTACCCCGAGTATCCAAGCCGAAACTGAAGAGATTGAGCAAGCCCTACCTTCCAAGATCCAAACCGAGCAAAATACACCGAACCGAGCTCTATCCAACATGATACGAGCCCTAATACGTAAGTAGAATATGGAGTTGAGGTTGATTATTGGGTGAGAGAGACGGAGAGAGAGCAAGAGAGCAAAGAGAGATGAGAGAGCCGAGAGTGAGATGGAGAGGAAAATTGGAAATAAAATCCCATGGGCACACACATATTCACACATGCACTATATTACCCCTTGCACCCCTCACATACCAACTAGACACATTAAGTCCCAAACTTACACCATAAGCCTCTAATTTCACATTCAATATCTCGCCTTTCTCATTAATGAACATTAAAATTAAATAAATTAAATACGGATTTCTACATTAGGTGGCGACTCAGAAATGGGTGTTAGTTGATGGGGGTTTAATGTAATTTTCCCATAAAAAAATGGAAAGGGGGAGAAATCAATCGAAGTTAACATTAGTGTGAATTTGGAGCTTTAAACAATAATATGAATGCAGCTCATCAATACTATTTAGTGAAGATCTTTGCTTTTCCATAACGCAAACGGTGTTTTTTAGTATGAATAACTGCTACAGTGTCACATTATCAATCTCGAATGAGCACATAAAACAAAAAGGGTAAGGGTTCTTTGATGCTGAAACTTGCAATACACTATTTATACTTTTCACCATTCTACTACTACTAATTTGCTAAGATTTCTAAAGAAACTAATTTGCTAAGATTTCAAAAGAAAAAAAAGTAAACCATTCATCTTCCATTCAAAGAGTGTTAGGTACAAGACTTTTATGCACTATAATTTTGGCACAAACAAAAACAGTTTTGATATTATCATTTTCCCATTTAAATTCTCTGTTGTTAATACATTGGGAACTAATTTTAAATTTATTGTTATTTTAAATGAACTTTTATGTCTTTTTATTTTATAGAGTTCGAATGAAAAGAATTTTCAAGAGACATGTCTTCTCATTTTGCATAACTTAAATGAAGTGTTTTTTTTTTTTTTCAAGGGTTGTGTCTTTTCATTTGTTTACCTTTTTTTTTATTTTTATAAGGACATGATTTTTGTGAAGAGTCACTTGGAGTTATCTAAATAAAGGATTATTCCACATGAATTTGAGCATCTAGAGTGTGCGCGAAATTACTCACCCTTCTCATCATTAATTTTTTTTACATAATATGCTTAATTAATTAGAGAAAGATTTGTCCCATCTTCCATTGATCCTACAATGTGGAGACACTATGTGAGATCTATGAGTTGTATTTAGGCATTAAAAACTAGAACAGTGAGACATGCATGCATCTCATCGATCTCACATGCTATTTTCCTAACTCTAAATATTTTTATATTTCTTTGATTTTTTTTACGATTTTAATGTTTTATGACATTTCTGATTTATTTGGTGTTGTATGACAATTGCGTGATAAATCCCCAAACTAATAATTCCAAGGGTTTCGAGATAATAGAGATGCGCAAAGTGATCCAAACACTTCGTTATAAAGAAAATTATTTGACACAAGTGTTTGGTTTATACTTTACAACCATTCCAGATATAATTTTTAAAAAATAGGTTAGAAAATGTGCTTTATTTTTACAATATCCCGTAAAAATAGCTTTGGATAGACCCCAAAAACAATCAAGACATGTCTTCCACTTCTTTAACCGTTAATTCAGTTAAGCCAAGCCTGGGTTTCAAGATAAGAGCTGAGCTGCCAATTGCTCAAAATCTTTTAACCTCTCTCTCTCTCTCTCTCTCTCTCTCTCTCTCTCTCTCTCCCCCCTATATATTATAGGCATATCTTTTTCCCTTTAGCTACTCCGTGATCTGTATATATACACGACTAAGGATTGAGAGCTTCAGGGGAAACATTTCCATCTTGGTTGCATATGGGAAACAAGGATTGGCAAAAGACCGGCAGTCGCAGCCTCCGATTAGGCCGGAGCTACGCAGAAGCCGATCGGGAGTCGCACTTTTGGCTGGATTTGTGGAGAAAAATTAGGAGAGAAAAAGGGAAGAAGAAGAAGAATAAAAAGAGCAATTCCAATTCCCCTGTTTCGCTGTATGATCACGACACTTATCTGCAAAACTTCGAGGAAGAATCCAGGCAGATGGAGCCGGATATTCTCTGTCGCTCCTTCTCGGCTCGGTTCGCTGATCCGTCAAGGACTTTTTCCAGGAATGTTTTTGTGGAATGATTTATTCGGTCATCATCATCATCGTCAATGAAATACTAATAACTACTAATTAATTTTGTGTGATTTTCATTTATGTTTTTCTTTTTGTGTCTTGTGTAAAAATGAGGTCTCATGTATATATACAAGGAGGGTTTTTTTTTTTTTTTAACATCAACTGAGCTTGTTTGTATGTTTAAAAATGATCATTTGCCCTTGATCTTGCATCAACTGTGATTTCATGTTGTAATTAAAGAAACCCACACTTTCTGATACATGGATAATGGAACAACATGGTAAAATGAGGGAGTTTTTTTTTTCTTTCTAAATAACCAATTACCAAATGTTCGGATCGACTTACGTGCAGGCCTTAGACTAATCACCAACTGTACCTCGATGATTACTAGTACTTTCTTTTATCTTACACAAAAGAATTACGACTCAATTGAGGGAGTTAATGATTGTAAGATGGTCTAGAATTGATGCTTTCCCTACTCACCTAACGCCTCTGCAAACAAAAATGTGATATTTAACCACCATTGTTGCCCCGATTAAATAAATAAATAAATAAATAATTAGCTCACTTTTGTGTAGGTCATGACTCATGATGTACAGGTAATAAAGTGCTAATGCTAACTCAGCCAAGTGGCCCGCATTTTTTTAAGCATCTGATTCACTTCCTTTGATAACTCTTTGGGCCATTTTCTTTGTATGGGACCACATACCCTTTCACCTTTTTTTTCTTTCCCCCTAAACCTATTTTTGTTAGAAAACCAGTACCGGATAAAGGAGAAGTGGAATTTTAAGGCTATCCACCGAAGAGTTCGACTGTTCGCACAGACATTATACGCCCATATTCTACCTAGATCGTGATGCAGGGCTCACTACAAATCCCGCATAAACGATACGAGTCGTTCATTAAATTTAAACTATTTTTTCGAGTGAACCCATGAAAATTCGTTCAATCGAATACCTTTAAGTGCTCAATCCAATCTTCTAACTTATCATTCAGATTTTAGACCATTCAAAAAAATAGTGGGCCCTGCATCGCGGTCTATGTAGAATCTTTGCGTAAACGAACACTTACCGCAAAATGTTAAGAGGGATTATGCAACAAATAATCAAAATAACTAAAGGTACAGAAAATAGGGGAACTTAAAGATTGATCTTGTGTATAGAAATACTCCTAATTAATTTCTATCATTAAGTTGACATCCTCAAATTTTAAAAACAATCTAACAAAACTATTATTAAAAGAAAGTGTAGCAGGCTGAGCTCAATTGTGATTCCACCATGGACCACCTATACTCCCCTGCCACCGCCAGCCGCCGCAAGGGCAGCTTACCCATTCCTTCTAGGCTCGGCCTGAGCCGAGGCATACCAGTCGTCAGCTCTGCTTTTGCCTTGCGTTCGGCGACAGAGATGATCCACGCCAAAATCGGCCACCATTTAGGGGCGGTCCCATGGACTGTGTCGCCTAGCCCGAATTCCCTTCGAAGCTCGGCTTCCCCTCAAGCTTGGCATTCGACAGGTCCTTCCGGGCTCGGCCACACGCCCACCCACGTGCAAAGGCAGTTATGCCAAGGGATAATCATGAGCGCACGTGGGAGTGCCAGCTCAACCCCAAAAGCGGTTACCAGATCTGTTCGGTGACGTCACGGTAACGTCACCTGGCACGTGCCCGCGCTTGGAGAGCAAGTCAGGGAGCTCTATAAATACCGAAGGATAACGCCTCTGGAAAGGTACGCACTCATATACGCGACTACCCATTCAAACCCTAGTTTTCTTCCTTTTCTTCCTGCACATACTCATCCTCTCGCTGGAGGGCCTTGCCGGGCAACCCCCGGCCAGGTCTTAGTCGTGCGCTCCCTGTGCAGGCTAAGAGAAGAGGTCTCAATAACCATCAAGGCACCAGCGGAGGAAAAGATCGAGGACCACGGGCCACACAATTGGTGAACCCGACGTGAAACGCTTCTGATTCAAACGGCTCTCACATCCTCCAAATCCCCTCACTCTTCCGTGAAACAACGACCAAACCACTCACAATGGGCGAAGATTAGACGGATGTAGCCATCTCAGGGACCAAAGTCGCTAGCGGAAATGTCATCCCCACAACACCCCATGAGAGGCACATGTCCATGTCCCTAGCCCCAGGATCCGGTCTCTCACCAATCGCGAACGATGTAACGGCAGCCTTTATCCGTTTGCTACAGCGTCGCGACGACGAACGCGATAACGAGTTGGCTGCGCTAAGGGCGGAGGTGGCCCAAATGAAATAGCATATGCAGCAAGACACCACCCCCGCCGCATCCAGATCTGATGGAGGAGGGGGTAAAAGAAGGCGAACACCACCTCCACCACCACCACAAAGGCGTCAGAACGAGGGAGGCCAACGCGGATCCATAAAAGACTGCCTAGGCTTCACCCCGGCACCGGGCGACGCCAGAGAAATAACCTTTACAAGTAACCCACCGTATCTAGAACACGCCGCTCAAAAGAACACCACGATCGAACCAACACTAGGGATACCGAGTCGTTTACAAGCACATACTCCACTGGCCGCACAGAATTCTCTCGCACAATGGTTTCCCACCGTAGCCGAGATTTCGTGGAGACCAGACGCCATGTATCTGAACGACTCGGGGAAATCCCTGCAGAAAAGTTCGACAACAGCAACCAAGCTTGACGGAACGGAAAGGGCGTGCGTATTGACGAGCCAAACAACGAGACCAAATCCTGTAAGGACAGAGGAGAAACGGTTGACGAACATCGCCGGGTGACAGCAGATTTACGAGACAAACTCCGGCATCGAAACCGCGAAAAGTCTCTAGATAGAGAATCCAAGAGAACAAAGACGGATGAGCACGGCAGGCCGCCACGCCCTGGTTTTGAGCGGCAGCTGAAGGATCTCGGCGTTTCTCCCTTCACACCCCACATTATCAACACGACGGCCGAACCCAACTTCCACCTGCCAAAGTTTACGAAGTTCGATCCTACCACATGCGAAGCCTACGCCCACCTTATCCACTTCCGTCAAACCATTGAGCTATGCACCACGAGGGACGAAATCAAATGCAAAGCGTTCCCATCCAGCCTCGGCTCCCTTGGACTCCAGTGGTTCAACAAATTGCCCGCTGGATCCATACGGAACCTGACCGACCTTGAACGCGCTTTCAATACTCGCTTCATCACCAGTAACAGGATAGCCAAAGAGCCTGAGTCCTTGTCCCAGACGAGGAAGCTCCCAAACGAAACACTCAGACACTACACCGAGCGTTATTGGCAACTTTTCAATGAGATCCCCGAAATCGACGAGTACTGGGCCGCGCGCACCTTCAAAAATGGGTTGGAATCTGGCAGCAAAATACTCGACGAGCTGGCTATTCGACCTCCGCACAGCATGGGAGAGTTGATGCGTGTCGTGGAACGATTTTGTGCCCTTGAGGAGTTCTACGCAGACCGAGCCACTCAGGGGATCCCCAGTTTAACAACCTGCCTACCGACGACGGCTCCTCAGCTGTAGACACCAGTCGTAACTCAACAATCCCAGCCAAAGAAACACGTCAACAACATCAAAGAAGGGAAGAAACGCCAGCCCAAAAAGCACGACTACGTGGCCGAAACCACCCATTTCAAAGAACCCATCTGGTCCTTCCTCAAAGAAATCATGAGGCAACCATGGTTCGAGTGGCCGCAAGGCAAGCTCGGCACGGACAACGGCCAAGCCGATCAGAACCCGAGGAAAAAGTGTTCCTCCCACAACGAGCTCGGCCACTACACGACTGCCTGCGCACCATACAAAGCCCTCCTGGAAAAACTCGCAACTCAAGGTCACCTCGATCAATACATCGATCGATCAAAAATGCTTGCCCGGCAGACAAATCCCAACCCCAACGAACAGCGCCCACTGATACACGTCATCCACGGTCCAGTGACGAAGGCATCCGAAACCGCCCTCAAGGCCGACATCGATCACGCCTCAACATCCAAATAGATACTCTCAGTTGGTTGCGGATCCAAGCGTCAACGACCACAGGACGTACCCAAGTGGACGATAAGCTTTACTGAGCGTGATCTTGAACATGTTCAAACTCCACATTCGGACGCCCTCGTCGTCACCATCCAAATCGGCGTCCACGACGTAAAGCGCGTCCTCATCGATCAAGGAAGTTCAGCAGAGGTCATGTATTACGACCTTTTCAAGAAGTTGGATCTACCAGAGTCAGCCCTACAACCTACTGAAGTACCCCTCATCGGCTTCAACGGTGCACCTGTCTGGCCACTTGGCCGAATTTTCCTCCCAGTCGTCGTCGGCTCAAAAACTCTGACCGTCGAATTCATTGTCATCAACATACCGAGCCCATACAACGCCATCCTTGGCCGAACTTGGCTCCATGGAATGCAAGCCATTGCTTCTACCTACCACCAGGTCGTCCGCTTCATCGGCGCCATAGGAAGACAGGAAGATTTGCGAGGTGACCAAGTGGCCTCCAAAAAATGCTACGTCTCTGCCGTCCACAACTCCGCCAAAGCCAAACAAGTACAATGGGTTGAAGTCCCCGACATGGCCGTAATCGACGACGTCGGCCAGAAAGTCGAAGACAAAGCAGAGGAGGACCTCGTCCAAATGCCAATCAACGAGGATGGCTCCCGATTCTTCCTCATCAGCTATTTCATCAGCGAGGCTGACCGCGAAGAAATGTTCCAATACCTCAAGAAAAATATAGAAGTCTTTGCCTGGACCCCCAACGAAATGCCGGGGGTCGATCCCAATTTCATCAGTCACTCCCTCGACATCAAGAAAGACGCTAAACCTGTCATCCAGAAGGCACGGCGTTCTGCAGCCGAACACGCCAACGCCGTCATCGAAGAGGTCAAGCGTCTGCTGGAGGCCAATGCAATCCAAGAAGTACAATACCCGACATGGCTATCCAACACTGTGGTCGTTAAAAAGAAAAACGGCAAATGGCGAGTTTGCGTGGATTATACCAATCTCAATGACGCTTGTCCAAAGGATTGGTTCCCACTGCCGAAGATTGATCAACTTGTGGACGCAACGGTACGCCATGCTCGGCTAAGCTTTCTGGACGCCTACCGTGGCTACCACCAAATTGCCATGGACCCCGACGACATGGAGAAAATTGCTTTCATCACGCCATATGGCATCTTTTGCTACCGCGTCATGCCCTTTGGACTCAAGAATTCAGGGGCAACGTTCAACAGAGCAATAGTCAAGATGTTAGAAGAACAAATCAGCCACACCATGGAGGCTTACATTGATGACCTGGTCATCAAAAGCAAGAAGGAATCCAACCACCTGCGAGACTTGGCCGAAGTTTTTGAAATCCTCAAGCTACACAAGCTACGTCTGAATCCCGAAAAATGCGCGTTCAGGGTGAGCGCTGGGAAATTCCTCAGACACCTGGTCACACGAAGAGGTATTGAGGCCGACCCCAACCAAATCAAGGCTGTTAAAGATTTGCGCCCACCAAGGACAATCAAGGAAGTACAAAGGCTCACTGGGATGGCAGCAGCTCTAAATCGATTCATTAGCAAATCCTCAGACAAGTGCCACGCATTCTTCCATGCCTTGAAGGGAAAAAGTCGACGCAACTTTGAATGGACCCCGGATTGTGACTCCGCTTTGGCCGAACTAAAAGACTACTTAAATTCAGCCCCGCTGCTGGTAAAACCTAAAGAGTTCGAAACTTTATATCTCTATCTCACCGTGTCCGCCCACGCAACTAGTTCTGCACTTGTACGGCGGGAAGGTGCCGATGACAAACCCATCTATTTCATAAGCAAGACACTCCTCCCAGCTCAAACTCTCTACCTACCGCTTGAAAAGTTAGCCATTTCTCTTGTTTCAGCGGCTAGGAAACTCCTACCTTACTTCCAATCACACCCTATCGTCGTCTTAACAAAACACCCCCTCAAAGCTCTCATTCGGAAAGCAGATCTCTCCAACTGGGTCTCGAAATGGGCCGTTGAACTTGCCAACTTCGACATCAGCTTTGCGCCACGAACGGCAATTAAGGGCCAGGTATTGGCCGACTTCATAGCAGAACTCATTCCAGCAGACACAGCGGCACTCAATGCTCCAACCCCATTAGACGTTGCCGAACATAGCTCCGTGACCATTCCATGGCACATTTTTCAAGGCGAAACTTGGCAACTTAATGTCGATGGGGCTTCCAACAGCAACGGAGCAGGAGCGGGAGTAGTCTTAGTCTCACCTTGTGGAACACTTCATGAAAGCTCCATCACCACAGACTTCCCAGCCACCAACAACGAAGCTGAATATGAAGCCCTCCTTGTAGGCTTACGCACAGCCATCGCGATGAAAGTCACCAACCTCGTTGTCTACTGCGACTCCCAACTCATCGTCAACCAAGTACTCGGTGACTATGAAGCTCGGGACCCTCGAATGTTGAAATACCAAGCCACAACAGCTAAGCTCATCTCTCAGTTTCGCAATTTCGGCATCGAACAGATCAACCGCGAACACAACGCACACGCGGACGCATTTGCAGGCCTTGCCTCAGCGTCCACAGCCTCAGAATTCAGAACCATCAACTTCGGCAGCATTGACAGCCCGTCTTTTGAGCCAACTCCAAAAGTACTTACTGTCGAACTCGGTCCCAGCTGGAAGGATGAGATCGTTGCGTTCCTAAAGCACGATACCATGCCCACAGACAAGGAGGCTTACCGTGTGAGAAACAAGGCCGCTTACTACTGGCTTTCTGAAAGCGGCCATTGTAGGTGGACAAATTCAAGTAGTGCTCTGAACAGCACTGGAATGCTACGGCTTCACGTGCCTCTTGACCGGAACCCTAGTTTGTCAACGAAACCCTTATCCTGCAAAACAGACAAGGAGTGAGTGCACCTTTGCCTCTCGTGGCAAAGGCCCTCCGATGCCTTTGTTAGTATTTCGTACTAAAGAAACCCTAATTATCAGTAGGTGAATATCGAATAATACAATGTATTGCGTACCTTTTACCTCTAGGTTTACCTCATATTTATAGATTTATGGATGCTTGCTGCCCAAGTATCCATATTGCCCTAGGTTTCCTACCTCGTATAGGAAACCCAAGATCTCTTGGATTCTCGTTCCCTTATCAGTTTATTTCCTTAATCCTTTGTAAGACTCTTTCTATAACAAGCCGAACATCCCATACTCGTTGGGTATCTTTCTTAGATCCTATATTTTTGGGATCTCATCCCTTAACGGAATACCAGTGATTCTGGACCCTTCTAGAGTGTTCTCTCTAACAGGTCTTTTCTCTTTGTTCGGCCATCTCATGGCCGAACAGATGGCCTGGACCAGTTCCTTCACATGTAACTGGTCCTGTAGAAATGATTTGGACCATCTCCTTTCTAAGGAGCTCTCCTCCTGTTCGGCTTTCTCTTGCCGAACAAGTTTCCTGGACAGTGGCATCTCATGTCATTTTCCTTGTATTTGGTCCAATAACGTCTCGTGTTACTGTACCGAGAATCGTACAATCTCTCTAGACCATTGACTTCTCATGTCACTAGTCCATAGCGCGTTGACCTTTTCTTTTACCGTGCTCGGGCTCTTTTTGGACCTGTTCGGGAATACCTCCCTACAACCAACTATACAGGAAATCCATCTCTGGACCGTATCTCCTCGTTGTCCACCCCACCCAAGTGCCTGAAATTCTGACAGAACTTCATTCAGGCAGCTGCGGCTACCACTCTGGCGGCCGCTCCCTTTGTCAACGTGCCATGAGCCAAGGCTACTTCTGGAAGAACATGAAGAAAGACTGCGAAGAAATTGTCCGCAAATGCCGACCGTGCCAACTATTTCACCTATCCCGAAACAGCCTGCCCAGAACCTTTCCCCCATCACTAGTCCCTGGCCCTTTGCCCAATGGGGGCTTGATATCGTGGGAAAGCTGCCAACGGCTCCTGGAGGCTTCAAGTTTCTGATTACAGCAACGGACTACTTCTCCAAATGGGTTGAAGCTGAACCCCTAGTAACGACAACTGAGGCTGATGTCCGAAGATTCGTATGGCGAAACATTGTTACCAGATTCGGCATCCCATATGCCATTGTCTCTAACAACGGAACTCAGTTCGTCGGCAAGGACCTCACCAACCTTTATGCCGAGTTTGGGATACGATTCTTCAATTCCACACCAACCTAACCCCAGGGAAATGGCCAGGCAGACGCCACAAACAAAACCGTCTGCGCCGGCATCAAGCATCGGCTAAACTCCAAAAGAGGAAAATGGGCTGAAGAATTGCCACGCGTTCTATGGGCCTACCGGTCTACACCAAGGCGTTCGATGGGCCAGACACCATTTTCAATGGCGTTCGGCATGGAAGCTGTGATCCCCATTGGAGTCCAAGTTTCCAACTCTCAGAACATAAACGTTTGACCCCAAAACAAACAACGACGCTATGGCGCAAGAGCTGATTTTGGCAGCAGAGAAGCGTGATGACGCTCGCCTGCACCTCGTTGAATACCAGCAACAGGTGGCCAAGGGATACAACCGCAGCGTGCGAGTCAAAAAATTCAAGCCAGACGATTTGGTTTGGCGAAAAGTTGTGCAAGCCAGCAAGAAAACAAAATTCAAGCCCAACTGGGAGGGCCCTTTTCGTATCGTCAAGATTGCAGGTGAAGATGCCTACGTGCTGGAGGACATGAATGGGAAAGTTCTAACTAACCCGTGGAATGCACAGAACCTCAAGAAGGCATACATGTAGCCGGAACCCCAACAGTGCGCCTCATGTTCGGCCACTGCCTATCCTATTTTTCTTTATTAGCTTCGACCCAAGTCTTTACATTTCAACTTGTACTTCGTATTTGTGGAATCAACGAAATTTTATCTGGCACTTGCCATTTGCAATTCCAAATTCCTTTTTCATTACTTTGTATTTTACCTCGGCTTACTTGGCCAAACACAAACGTTGACTCGGTCACACCCACAAACGGCTCCTATGCCCCTGCTTCGGCCACTATTACTGCCCAAAGAAGCAAAACGGACATCAGGTCCACCGAGCCCAAAGACACAATATGGCTGGAATTTGGGCTCCGGTTCGGCTTGGCAAGACTCTGAGTCGGCCACAGCCTGGTTACACTCACATTTTGGTGAGCCAACCACCCACAAACATTACAACACTTCACAACCTTGGCTAGGGGCTGGCACCTCGACCGAGCCCCAAACAACAAGTAAGGATACTCCACAAAATTTGGCGGCTAACCTAAGAATCATCCACTAAACTAGCAAAATGACTGAGTACAACATCACGCTCGGCACACTCTCCACTCCATTCTTCTACTTTACTTTGGTCCAGGCTCGACAATACCTACAGCTAGCAACTTCAACAATTGGACAAACATTGCTACCACTAAGCCGAACCCAAACCAAAGTGGGGGCTATGGATAAACTTCACATGAAAAACAAGCTAGAGCATCAAAACTTTATGAAGACATGAAAGTAGTCAATCAAGTTCAGCACAAATAAAGGAGTTGCAAAAGAAACCAGGAATTCCACTTTCAAAAAAGAAAACAAGTGTTATTGAAGATCCTAAGCTAAGAGGTACGGCGTAGTAAACCGTTCGGTGCCGACCCCCCATTAACTATTACACCTGGCACGGCAAAACTCCCAAGTTCGGAGCCGTCCAGTCCAACAAAAATTTTAAAGGTTCAAAAACAAAAAGAAATCCTAATCTTGAGGAACGACATCAGCAACGACATCAGCAGCCTTTCCACTCTCGGCCTCGGCACCCTTCTCGCCATTCTTATGGGCCTGCTCGATGTCCTGCTCGGCTGCCTCAGCCACGCCACCTTCAGCATCACCTGCCTTCTTTCCACTTAAGCCATCCCCACCAGTGCTGCCCCCAGTGATGGCGTCGGCATCGACTTCTGTGAGGTCTTCAATATCATCCTCGCTCTCGGGAAATTCCTCTGGCGGGAGAGGTGCACGCTCCTCTTTAGTATATGGGAGGATGAGCTCGGGAGTTACAGGAACTGGAATTGACTTCGTCAAATTTATGTCAGCCTTCAGCTGCATAACTCCACAAGCGGCCTTCACGCCGTCCTTGTATCCCGTTCGGTAGGTGATGGGGACCCTCATCCTGATGGCGTCATTTACCATGGACCGAGCCTCCCGCATGTACTCGGCCCCAGCTCGATCAAACCCAGCCTGATAAGCCGCCCCATCAACCTCCTTCATATTTCTCTTTTCCCTCCTCAGAACTTTGGCCACTTCGCGCTCGGCCTTCTTCATTCTCTCCTCCATCTCATCTCTTTCCTTCTCTAGCTCAGTGACCTGCGCTTTTGCCATCTTTAAACTTCCCTTGTAGCTTCTCATCTTCTCTCGCTCGACCTTTAAGTCCTCGTGGAAGCGAGCGAGCTCGGCATCTTTTGATAAGCGGAGCAAGGCCTGTCCAGCCTAATAAACAAAGAGAACGTCGGCGTGGAAATACTCAAGGATAAAAATGATGGCGAAGGACTAGGGTCGGATCATACCTGAACGAGATAAGCACCAGCATGAATCAAGCTCGGCTGGAGGCCCTCAGGAATTTTCGCCATGTCCTTCGGCAAGGCTAGACCTTGGAGAATGGCAGTGGCTAGCCCAGGTTCAACTTTGACAGAGTCCTCCACCGTGATGACTCTGCCTTCGGCCAACGCGTAGGACGGAGCGAACTCCTGAGCGACGACACGGCCAGCCGAGCCTAAAGGTTGTTCGGATGCCTTTGAGCCGCCAGCGGCTAACGACTCGGTCTTCTCTTGCTCGCTTGGACGAGAACTTGGTGGTTTGGTTGGGAAGAAGTCATGGGTGACTTTTTGCCTCTTTTCAGCAGGCTCGGCAAGCCCATGCTCCTGACGGACCGCTTTGCCATCTCTTATATTGACACGGACAACGTTCCATCGGCCCATTTTACTGGTAAGATCAGGCACAAGTGTTTCAAGTGGAAAGTTAATACCCGGAAGCTCGGCTTGCTGACTCTCTCCGAACCAAAACTCAGCCGGCTTTCTAAACGTCGGCAACTTCACTCTCGGCTAATTACTGCCACCTAATTGCCCGGCCTTCTTCCTTCGGCTCTGATCTCCTTTGCTCGGCCCGATTTCCTTTCCCCTCCTCCTCAGCTTTCCCTTGTAAGACGGTTCGTAGCCCAGCAGAGTCGGCGTGTCCCTACAAGCTTGAGACAGAAGGGTGTCGACGTGCGCCTCAACAGATAAAGATTGTTGAGTCTTTGTTATAGCCTGATGATCTACAAGAGGAATCAACTATTAGGACAAGAAAATCACATGTATTGCCAAAAGTTGACGTCGGCAAAAGCAAAAGGAGCGTGACTACCTCGGAAGTCTTTTATCTTCGGCACCATGTACTTACGTACGGTTTGGTCGCCGAATTCGTAATTCCCCCTCACTTCCACGTAAAGATTGGCCCATTTATCAGTGTCGGGCAATCCGTCTATCAAGGGCATCTTGTCTCTACGGGTGGACAGGTACCGACGCTCGGTCTGGCCGTGCTTGGACATTATATAAGTATGAAAGAGGTCGGCGACCGTGAACTCTAAATTGTGAAGCTCTTTCAACTTGATCACAGACATCACTATCCTATAACTATTGATAGCAAAAAAATGGGGGACAAGACTAAACCGAGCCAGCAGCTCTCTCAAAAATGGGTGAAGAGGGAACCGCAGCCCAGCTTCATAGATGGCCATCAAAGGAACTGTTATATGCTCGGGACGTTGCTCCCTCTGGTCCTGGATCCGGTTGCTAGCCACCTGACTGACAACTACATCATCGGGAATACTGTATTCTCGGCAAAAATTTTGGTACTCCCTAGGGTCCCCGCTGAAGAAATGGGCGTGAAGGCAAACTTGACCCCTCTCATAGAGGTCAGCGACCCCTCTACCCTCGGATTTGGACTCACTGTGCCTGGAACGAACAGAGGAGGGGGCGTCGGCTTGAGGAACAAATCTGGATTCGGCCTCTGGCCCAGGGTAAGGCTCGGCCTCAGAATGGGTCGATGATGTGAAGGTTATATCAGGCTCGGTATTAAATCCGTCGGCGCCGTACTCATAGTCACGTTCGGCATTCGAGTCATTAGAATTGGTAGACATGTTCGAGGCGATGGACGATATTTGGTGTCGGCGTTTGTGTTTTTCCAACCACTCGCGGAAAAACGAATCTCCAGAATCTTCCCCCGAGCTTTCAGAGTCGGAAGAAATGACTATGACTGGGTGAGCCAGACCTATCAACACAAAAGAAAATGATGAGAAACCTTATTGTCGGCGATGGATGAGGATCTCTACACGCTCGGCTACCCTACTGGCCCACCCTAACTTCGTCCTATGGGGATTCAAGCTCGGGAGAATCTAAAGTTCTTGTCGTGGGGCTCGGCGTCGGTTAAACCCAGCAAATAGTAGAATTGGGGCTCGGAAGAACAAGATGAAGGCGAAGATGAACAGTCATTCATCTCAGCCCTCGTACTGTTCACACAGAACAGAAAACTCCCAAAAAAACCCCAGGAAAAACGATGAAAAAAGGTGTAAAAACTGAAAGAAAAGTAAAGAGAAGCAGAAAACGAACTCATACCTGGGATTTGTGGTGAGATCTGATGGCGAAGCTGCTGAGAATCAAGGATAGAAGATGAACGGTTACTAGTGGGAGCTTTGGCTATGGAGTTCTAGAGAGAGAGAGTTTGTAATCTCTCTCTCTCCTCACGTCGTTCTTTATATAAGACTAGGGTTGGGAGTTCGAATTTCCCGCCCATCATTACACCGCCGAACCAGTAGCCAGTAAGCGCTCGACACGTGGCGATGACAGGTTAGCTTTGCAGAGCTGCACGCGTGCCAGCCGTCCCCTGTCAGTCGTACTCGACTAGAAATAGACACCTGGCGCACCTTCATTGTTTGTTGTCCATGGCGGTTTGTTGAAGTGATTTAGGCTCGGCCAAATTCTACCTAGCAACCGTTACTCATGTTCGGCGTCTGGAAGACTCGGCCAAAGTTTGAAATCAATCCCAACCGCGCGCTCGGCGACGGCTGAGATTGAGGGGCTATTATAGCAGGCCGAGCTCAATTGTGATTCCACCATGGACCACCTATACTCCCCTACCACCGCCAGCCGCCGCAAGGGCAGCTTACCCATTCCTTCTATGCTCGGCCTTAGCAGAGGCATACCAGTCGTCGGCTCTGCTTTTGCCTTGCGTTCGGCGACAGAGATGATCCACGCCAAGATTGGCCACCATTTAGGGGCGGTCCCATGGACTGTGTCGCCTAGCCCGAATTCCCTTCAAAGCTCGGCTTCCCCTCAAGCTTGGCATTCGACAAGTCCTTCCGGGCTCGGCCACACGCCCACCCACGTGCAGAGGCAGTTATGCCAAGGGATAATCATGAGCGCACATGGGAATGCCAGCTCACCCCCAAAAGCGGTTACCAGATCTGTTCAGTGACGTCACGGTAACGTCACCTGGCACGTGCCCGCGCTTGGAGAGCAAGTCAGGGAGCTCTATAAATACCAAAGGATAACGCCTCTGGAAAGGTACGCACTCATATACGCGACTACCCACTCAAACCCTAGTTTTCTTCCCTTTCTTCCTGCACATACTCATCCTCTCGCCGGAGGGCCTTGCCGGGCAACCCCCGGCCAGGTCTTAGTCGTGCGGTCCCTGTGCAGGCTAGGAGAAGAGGTCTCAATAACCATCAAGCCACCAGCGGAGGAAAAGATCGAGGACCACGGGCCACACAGAAAGCACATTCTTCTATAAAACCTAATCAATCACATGTCAATTAAATTCAAAACCTATATACCAACCCCCTCTCTCTCTCTCTAGATCGAGACCACCGCCGCCCAGGGCGACTTGAGAATTTTTGTTCAGCACTAACAAAAACGTAAAAAGAAATTTTGTCTACAAAGCTCCATATAATTAAATTAAATAGACGTATATATTTATTTTGGTTGAAAATTTACTGGACCTGGTTTATTTTGTATTGTTGAGCTCTAGCTATATGGTTCACTTACTAATAAATTCAAAGTGAATTTTTATTTGTTTTGGTTACATAGGAGTAATTCAGTTCTGACAATATTAAAGAAAAATCAAATTTTATCTAAAAGATATAAATTTTTAGTGCATTCATTGAAACAATGAGATTGCTTGAAACCCCTTGATACAAGATGGAGTCACCCCTACCGCTGCAGCCTAACGCATCTGCCCCACTATCGTCAATCAACTTCACCATCGTCGTGAACCCCATCATCGCCGACTGGCGCAGTCAAACACATCATTAAATCGGACAATGAACCTTGTTTTTGATTCGCTGATTTTTTGTTCTTGATTAATCTCAATTTGCTTTCGTTTCCATTTTTGGTGTTGTAATTTTCAATCATTCTATTATGGAGGGTTGCTCTTTCTCAAATAGTGGGAATTACTTCACAGTTCTATTGTGGAACGAAGCAAGAGATGGAGTGTTTTCATCAACGTTGGTACTCCCGCCCTCTCTAAATGGGCACTATTCTCTCTCTACCCAATAGTGGAATTGGAGATAGAAAAGTGGGAGAGGAAAAGATTTCAACGACAAACCCTGGCCTGATAACGATTCCAATTGGGCACTATTCTCTCTCTCCTCTCTTCACAGTTTTAATGTATTTTTTCGATGTGACCCATCCTTTGATTTTATGATAAATCAATTAAGCTCTTAGTCAAATAACTATGGTTACTATAGTAAATTATAACAATTAATTGTCACTCTATCAAATGTCTTTGACTACTTTAGTTGATTATAACGACTAATCAATACTATAGTCGAATAGAGTGATTAAATAGTAACCTTAATTTAATTCAATCGAAGGACCCACAAAATCACTCAAAATCCTTTAATTATTGGTTTAGCCTTTTTCATTAAATTTTCTTATAGTAATTAACTTGTAGCGTATATTTATAAAAAAAGGATTAAGTAAATTTGTAAGTTATCATAACAATAAATGGATAATTGTTTCCAGAATAATATTTATCAATTGATTGATACTTAAAAGTAATTTAATTGAGTATATAAACAATATTAATTGAAAATTAGTAACATATATTTATAATAAAATATTAAGTAAATTTTGTAAGTTATTCAAAATTATAAATAATTAATTATTTTCACAATAATATTTGTAAATTACGTTTTGCTTCAAAATAATTTAATAGAATATATTAACAACACTAATTTAAAATTAAGGCAATTTTTTGGCTTAAATATTTAGTTCAAAAAGTTATAAAAATATTGGTTTACAAATTCAATATTATTTAATTGTATTTATATTTTCACCTGACATTTGGTTGTCTATTACATAAATGATTAGAAAAATGACAAAAAGTAGGGTGAATAGGACAATAAGTGGTGTGAATTTATAAATTCTTAATAATTAAAAAAATTCTTGCAAAAAAGTACAGTTTCCTGCCAAAAATGTTGAAACCTGCTACTTGGAGAACCAGTTAGAGAGAGGCCAAAAAATGTTGAAGTGTATCATTTAGTTGTGGTAAGTATACAATATTCTCTGTAAATTGCAAGTATAAGGTTATCCACAATGGTATAATCAAAAGCCAATTGTTTTTAAAGGTAACAATGTTAGTGCAAAAGATGGTTCACAATGGTATAATCAAATTTAGCAATATCCTTAGAAATAATCAAATTTTGGGCTTTGGATAACCAAAACTAGCAACATTTTCAATAATCAAAATTTGTGGACCCCACACCACATAAGTTAACTAGTTCCAAAATTTGCATACACGCGTATTTCAACTGGTATTTTCTTTTTTTTTTCTTCACCTACTCTACATTTTCTTCACTTCATCCACAAACTATTTCTCTTTATTTCCCTCAAAAAGTGAAGCTCATATCTCTCTATCATCTACAATTCAACCCATCATTGACGGATTAAGGTATTTCACTATTTTTTCTCATTTCTATTTTTTTCCCCAAAAAAAATTCATAATATGAGGGAAGAAAGTCACCGATTTTTGCCCAAAATTAAGAGAGGGAATCAATATATTTTTGCCCAAAGAAAACATAAATGGGGAGAAGTGAATGATGGAAAACAAAGGGGAAGAGAGAGAGTGAAATTGTAGTGGACCTTTATTTTGGTTATGGACTAGAAGTGATCATTGTGAAGCTCAAAATTATTAAACTTAGCAACCTTTTAAGTGAATAATCAAAAGCTGATGTGTCAACTTTTAATTATCCTTTTTTATTATACCATTGTGGATGACCTAAGATATGGTAACTAGAACCAGTATTCATGGTAAGTATAATGGCATTTTTTGGTCGAAAAACTACAAAACCATCTTACTTTTAGGGGGTAATTTTGATCTAGGGGCTTAGATTAACCTAAAACCTGGTCTAAAGATCTATATTTACTTGGGCATCAATGCCCCAATGCCACATTGGGGCATCATAGAAAATTTTTACTTGTACTGGGTAAGTTGAAGTGATGCGGCGAAAGGAGTTGGATGGGGAGGCAGAGGGTGATTTTTTTTTTTGGAACACGATAGAAATGCATTGATAACAATAAAGTAAAAAGTACAACTGTGTTGTCGCCGTTCCAATAATGAAGACATGCCAGCGATGAGCAAAGACCAAATTAGGACCTAAGGAGTAGAACACAAAGTACTAGTCGGCAAAACACAAAAGATACAACTACTATGCTATCGCTAGAAGATAAAGGCCAACAAGTGGCCTTTGGACGCCAACGACAAGAGAAGGCCAATGGGGGCTGAAAGAACTAAACATAGTATGGATAGCTTGTATTATGTGTATGCGGCCAAAACAAGTACAAAACGAAAACGAAAACTAAAACTAATACAATGGAAAGGAACCCACCACCACAAGTGGGGAAGTTGGATCCATTCGAAAGAGAAAGAGAGGAGAGACTGATTAAGCGAGGAGGGAAAATCGAAAAGGGGGGCTGATCGGGTTTGAGAAAATCCAGCTGAACGGATGGGGGAAGGGGCAATTAGAAAAACGAAGCCCAAACGGCTGGGTTTGAGAGAAGAATACGTGCGTGACTATACACAAAGGGGGTTGTAATGCCGAAACAGCAGGCTGTCGAAGACAAGTTGGAGGCGGCGACGAGGCGACGAACGGAGGCAAGTCAGCAACAGCCCACATGCTCGAATCAGTGGATCGAACAGAGGGGCCTGAAGGGACGCTTATTCATGGAAAGGAGGGAAGGATTGACAAGCGGTGGGGGTGGGTGTGGCGGGGGAGGAGGTGGCAACCTCCCTTCACCATGGGGGACCTTGGCTTTCTTTGTATGCTAGAAATGACTTTCTCTCTCTAGAAAAGTGGGGTTCAGTGATGGAGTTTTATTAATGCGGTGTTAAAACAATTTCAGGCAGATGGTGATTATTGGTAAGTGAAGATAGAGGCAAAATAGAATACGAAATGGGTCTAGTGGTGGTAGAAATTGAAAAGATTTGGGCCATTATTTTGAGATGGTGATGATTGGTGAGCCACTTTCAGAAGGTAAAATAAAGAGAGAGTTGCTTTGTAACCTAGAGAGAGAGAGGAACATTGGATGCTATCACTTTGACCCCTAACAAAAATTGATCGAGGCAAATCACTATCCTTAATTCAAAGTCTTCAGCTCTAAATAACAACCTAACTTAATTGGTTTTACCACGTTTTATTTTCCTTTGGGTGCACATCTTGGTATTAAGTTCCCGTAGTGCATTAGCATACTACGGAGACCCCTCACAACATGGCAATCTCGACCCATTTTTTATGCTATATACTTTCCAAACACTTATGTTGTTTCATTAAGACAAATTATGACTACTTTGGGGTTGTGATTGTTGAGAATAAGGCCAAACCAACGAATACAATCAACAAGTACAATTAGGAATAGAAAACAAGCTTGCAAGAAACAAAGATTTTTATGTGGTTCCCTACTAGTTTGTTGAGTTCATCCACAACTTACACCAGTTTTCACTTTGTATCGCATGAGCAATGACGAACCCATAAATTTGTATTAGTGGGAGCACAAGTAGGTAACAATAACAACATTGAAACCTTATTTGACAAGAACAATTGTAGTGAATTTCATCCATCAAGGGATTTCTCTAGTACGTACAAAAGGCTACATCAATAGCTCTCATAGGCTTCTACCAAATAGCATATTGGAAAGGCAGATAAAAATGCTCCAACAATCAAGCTTTCCTTCAAGGAGAAAATCATTTTCACGGCTCCGCCATGAAAAACTGTTTACGGCGCTAATCGTGGAGTAAGAAACTTGTTCACAGCGGAGCCGTGAATAAGTTTCTCTGTCCTCCAAGACTTCTAGACAGAGCTTTCTCCCGATGATTGTTGGCTCACTTTGTCGGCAAGTTCCTCGTCGGGTAAATGTCGAATCACCTTCTCGCTGGCTTCTGTTTTCTTAGTAACCCTATTAGATTGGGGGGACCGGGGGTTGGTGTTTTAAGGATTTCTAGTACTCATTATAACTGACACCTTTCTCAGAGGATACAGAGGGAATTGTCCATTAAACTCCGACTTCTAGCATCTATCCTGAGCCATGAGATTAGGGTCAATAATACATTTTGATTACTGGAAAATAAAAATAATAGTGTGTGTGTGTGATTTAATTAACAAAAAGAGGTACATTTAAAATAAAAAAAAGTTATGAAAATTTAGCTTCTTAGAAATAGTTTGGCAAATAAACACATGTGTGAAGTTCAAAGTAATTTTATCGAAACATAATAGTAAATTTATTGCCTATAATTAGAATATGCAAGAATATTAATGTAACACTTTAAAATTGAGTGGGGGTCATCCCTTGTGGGCCTCCGTGTCAATCCGCCCTATATATACGAGTCAATACTGGTCATACCGGCCTACACCGGGCCTGCATTGGAATCCCGACTAGATAGATATACTAGTGTATTTTTTCTTTAATAAAAAAAGGCTTGAATTTTAAGATAATTAAAAAAAAATAGTGCCCATAATATGTTCATCGTGGTACCTAATAATTAGAACTAAGATTAAGATTGTAACGCCCCGAATTTCGAAACATTAATAAAAACATTTAAAAGACAATTTTTCCAATTAAAATTCATAGATTTAATACATCACTGTTTCAAAAGCAGATGTCATCATGTTACAACCATATCGAATTAAGTTTAAGTAGCCGAATTTGACCAAATATTACAATTCCCCAAATAAACTTTGAAGCTCCCAAAATAAAGTTGACTTAAATTAATTGGAGCGACTACGTATACGGAAACCAAGGTTCTTTGGCTCCCTCTTCAGTAGCATTGACTTCAATCGGATTTTACGACACTTCTCTATTCTATCTTCGATACCTGGCGTTTGAAGACCAGGACAACATAGTACCGTGAGCAATTGACGCTCAATAGATAAAGCCTACCCGAAATCCATAACTTATATACAAGGGCATGTACAATACTGTAACGCCCCAATTTTTCAAGGAATTTCGGGCGCATTACCCTTAAAATACACTGAATTTCGCAAACTACTAGACCACTATTTGTCCTTATACAAAAAATATAATTTCAAAATAATACAAAAAACAAAATCTTACATTTTTATTCAATAACATTTCCAGAGCGACTCTAGGTATGACACGAACTCCAAGCAACGTTAGCCCAGCCTCCGTTCCAGGGGTCTCACCTGTATCAACTGTTCCACTATAGAAACCTGCACCCTCTGGCAAATTGATCGCCGAAGCAAATGATTTGCCATAATACAAACGTATCCGTGAGTGATAAATCATCCAGTAGATATCCCTGAATCCATAACCCATAAAATACAAGCAATAATATAATAATGGACATAAAGGATAAAGGTACAGCAATCAGAAGCGTATTTTGAATTATTTTGTCTTTAAGTGATTTCTAGATTTCTCTACCATGAGAAATATTCCTCCCAAACAATTTCTTAATTATGGCAATTCTGCCGATTTACCCTCCCCTTATTTGCCCAGCTTGGGGTCCCAGACGAATAAGACCAAACTACATGTCGGGTTGAACTCGGTTGTACCATCACAAGGAGTGAATGATAAATCAACCAACCGCGAGAAATGATACCCATACTCCGGTTTCAACCAATAAAAACACCCCCGGAAATTCTGGAAGATAAATCCAGCAGTGCCATATTCAGGGTTCGCGCGATATATCGAAATCCACTGGTCTTAAACCACAAGTGCCGATCCCGTTACCTATTTTTTTAGTAATCAATGGTCCTCGGCCACTTTGGCTATCTCTTGACCATAACCGTCACAACAGTGACTAACATCATTCCACTTTCCCTAGAGTTTAAATGTCTAATTGATTATTCCAAAATACAAACACCGCCCAAGGTACCTAAGTCCACGTTTCTACGTTCCATAGCATACCAAGTAATAATGAATCAAAAGATTATAATTCAACTATCACATTCTCATCAATGCTATTAATAATCGCCTTCTAGTCACATAACTGATTATAATAAACACGGTGATAACATATTAACCTTAGTATTTTAAACTAATACAAATTGTTATTTAAGAATATACTACTAACCTATTAACGAACGGTGAAACATTAGTAATACTACAATTGAAAAATCTCTATAAAAAAAAATTTATTTATTGGTTAACAAAGTTTATATACCAACGAATCTATTGTTTTTCCCAATTATGAATTTTAAGAGGATATTTTATTACTACTTATAATATTAACTATAATATTAAGTTAATATTATAAATATCTTTTATCCACTAATTTTCTTTCAAAAAAAATAATACTAAATAAAGGTATTATTAATTTAAAAACTTTTTCTTTTTGCTCTCAAGATATTATATGTAATTATCAAGTAGTAAGAGAAATTTGAGCATACATATAATCTAAACTTTTTACAAAAAAAATGTCACCAAATATCCACTTAATCTACTAGATAAATTAAACTGATATAACTATTATGTTTTATACTAAAAAGATATTATACAATAAGAAAATAATATCAAGTCAGTAAGTTTTTCAAAAAATAGTATCACAAAGATTGGAAAACAAATATCATAAGGGTCATCTTCTACATATATAATATCAAATAGATCGTCATGCCCATAAATAATATCAAAATGGTGAATCTGGCAGAAAATGTATAGCAAGCTATATTTTCCGTTCGGGCTCATTTCAAGCCCTATTAACTATTCAAAACTACTTATTAACTATTCAAAACTACTCTATTATACTTAGGAAGAGTGGAAGAAGAGGTACATACTTTCGGTTTGGTTAAAACAAGCTTAAAACGGGTTTTTCGAGTTTTTCGGTTTTGCGAAGAAGATGAAAAGTATGGGGCGTAGGGATGACTTCGAATGATTTAGGGCTGATTCTGAGATGATTTGGGTTCGTATGGAAGGTTGGTAATAACAATTCGAATTTGGGGTGGCAAACCCACTTTTCTTCGGTTTCTCTCTCTAAGCTGCCATGGCCGGAGCTTAAGTGTAGACACTCCAATCTAGACCTCAAAGGTTCTTTGAATGCCCCAATGATGAAATTAAGGAAACAATACCTTTGAGAGCTTGAATAAAGGATTCCCTCAGCCCAAAAACCCAAAAGCCCAGATAAATCTAAAAGCCTAGAATTGAATCTTTAGTGCCGCACGGTACATCTCTCCACCGCGTAGCATAACAAAATTTGTTACACCGTATGCCACATGAAGAAAACCACACGGCATTTTAGGTAAAGTTTCGGCTGGCTCAGAAAGCTGTCAGCTATACTTACTTGAGTCACAGCTACTAAAGTGGCTTAGCTGAAAAAGCACTTCTGGCTTGCTCATAAAAATACCTCCACCATTTGAATTCAAAATCCTTGACTCTTGCCTATAAATACACCCCTCCACTCAAGAGAAAGGGTCCCAAGTTCTCCAAAAGAAAGAGCCCAGGCATGGCTTCACAACCTTTCTCTCTCTTCTTACACTCACTTTCTATTTCCAAGTCTTGAGAATGTTATTCCCAAAAGACATTCTCTGAGCACTTTACTCCATTTTCTCATCATCATCAAAGTTAGCCTCTTACTAACTTTGAGACCACACCCACCTAAAGACCAACCACAACTCACAACCATACCTATCTTTTCTCACCCAACCTCGTCTACCCACATCATTCATCATCCGCTATCAGCGTCCACCCCCATTCAAGCTCAAGATCAAAAGTAAAAACCAAGTTTCCTTGGGTTAGGCTCTGTCCTGACCCTGAGGGGGGCTCTTCTGCTGTTAGGCCTAACCTCATTTGGTTAAACTTTGACGTAAAAACCATTTCTAGAAAATAAAACAGCAACTGTGCTGAAGGCACCACGCCGCACGGCGTTTCAATGCGTCGCGCGGCATATTATGTTCAGGCGCACAGTCTTTTTATTAACTACTGTTTTCTTGTTCAAACTGTCTGAATCATAGCTATCCTTCGTAAGACCTGTTTTTGTTGTTGAGATATCAGTTATCAGTATTTTCAGAATGAGACCATTTCTACAAGCCATATTTCATTTTATAAACAAGGTTTTCTTGACCTTCTCAAGCGATTAAGCATATCAAAAGTTGTTTCACGTCCATGGCTTGAAGAAATGGTACTATCTTGAGATGATCCAGTGATTGTGCATCTTTTGATGTCTCTTAAAAATGTTGCCTATGATATTCTGAAAGCTGATAACAGTCCAATAACAAAATAGGTACCCCGCATGACGTATTGTAAAGCCGTGCGCGGCATTACGGTATGTCGTATAAGAGATCGCTGTGACCCAGACAGTTTGTTGAGTATATCCTCTTTTCTTCTCTTTATTGCATCATCTTTACCATTTCTGTACAGACAGCACCACGTGCACGTCAACGTGATATATTTCTCATGTCCCTCCCTCTTTTACTTGTTTATTAAAGAGTTTCGTTTTTCAAGAGATGTATGAAATTTTCCCCTTTGAATGGGGTGCTTTTTAACTAAACCTTCCTCATTCGTAACGTGGCTCCCGAACCCAAAATCTCAATGTTTTCGCTAGACCAAAAGCCTTTATGTTTAAATCAAGCTCTCGGTTTATCAGATTATCCATCTTAAAAATCTGAGTGGCGACTCTTCAAGCTCACACCGGGCGGGGAGCCCACATTAAGCTTTCACTATCTACCTTTCTACTGGTTTTTGAACACACAGAGGTTGAGAGAGGTGTGTGTGGAGCTGTGGTTTCGAAGCTGTGAGGGGGTGGTATTTATAGGTGTCAAACCGGGCCACGATTCGCCGAATCGGGCAGTGGCCATCTTTCTTAATGGCCAAGTTGGCCTTTCAATTATGGGAGAGAGAGAGAGAGAGAGAGAGAGAGAGAGAGAGGTAAAGGTTTGGCAGAGAGGGAAAGGGGGAAAATGCATGGAGGGAAAGGAGGAATGTACAAAGGAAAAGGGGGGAATATACTGTGGGGGGGGGGGGGGGGGGGGGGGGGGGGGAAATAATCGGGTGTGGGAGGGTGTAGGAGTTAGTGCATGTGTGTTTGGTAGCCCGGATTTTGATTTCGAAAAATTACTAAATTAATACTGTAGTCTAAACAAAATATTTTGAAACTAACCGCGGTCTCGATTTATGAAAACAAAATCTCGTTGATCAAAAATAGATTTTTACGAATACGGATACACCCGATTCAATTTAATCGAACTAATTAGCTAGTTAATCAATCTAATTAAATAAAATTGATTATTAACAAAGAAAATAATTTTTGAAATTAATATCACAAAATTTTTATTTAATAAAATTTTTGGGATATTACAAATACAGTTAAAGTGAACAAAAAATCAATTAACATAGTTAGCGATCAATTTCAATTACTCTCCTTTAACTTAGTGAATTCTAGAATCTCCACATTTGAGAAACATCCTCCCATGCTAACCACTAGGACTATGGCTATTCGTGATACCGCTCTCCCTGCTTGCCCTAATCGGGAGCCCCGATGAACGGCCTAAGTTATTTACTTAGTCGGGGTCATCGACCGCCTCGCAAGGATGAATTCCCCAGGGAACTAACCGTAACCACTAGATCCACAAGGAACTAACCGTAACCTTGGGAGTATATAGACCATAACCTGGTACTATAATACATATCACCCTTTTATCTCCTATTCAAAAAGAGCGATCACACAATGCCATATCCTAAGGTTTCGAATCAACCATCAACTGCCATACCCGGGCTTCATTTCTCCTCTCCCAAACTGGACTCTGTGGATAACCACCAACAGATCCGAATTCACTGGATAACCTCCAAGAATCCCATTTAAACACCATTCCTTAGGCTAACCGCCAATCACATCATCTCCTATCTTTTGATTTCCTTTAACTTAAAAATCGTCTTTGTAATCTTCTACATACGTACACCAATCCCCAATGAACCTAATGTCCGTTCTAAGTTCTCATGAAACGACCAAGTAACATGTCATACATTACTGCAAACAATATCCAAAACATATATGGAGGACTCGAGCAAATAACAACGCAAAATGAGAAATATCAGAGCACTCGTGTAGAATTCCATTTCATAAAGTACTCTATCATTTCATACATTACTCCACAAGTTCTCGAACCTAATTACCAATTAGTGTACCTTACCAGTAGCAACCATTTTCATAGTATCAAGACTTAGACAAAAGAAAAAGGATACCTTAATTATTGAACAAATAAAGTTTTGTCAAATCAGTACACAACTAAATGGGTGGATACTATATACTTAGATCTCATTCTTTAATCCGAAAATGTATTCCTTATTCAACAGTTGATTATTGCCATGGAAAAAGAATTTGTATTCTCTTCTTTTCTTTTTCTTTTCTACTTGAGCTCAATCAATCATATACCGTTCACACTGTTCATTTCGTTAAAACGCTTCCACGAGTATTCAAACTTTACATCATCAACTATACACACGTAAAATAAACACTACAACACGAAAGGGATATAGCGAGGATTCAATTTCCACGCCGAAGAATCTGATTTCCTCGCAAAATGTATTACCGACGAAAAATTTCTTCGCTAGTTTTCCTCGCTAAAAATTTGTCGCAAAAGGTATTTGCGAGGAAAAAATATATTCCTCGCCTATTCTGACACAATTAGCGAGGAATTTTTTCCTCACTAAATTTTTTCCTCGCAAATTCCATTTGTTGTAAAGGCTACGAATTTACTAATGTTTCCTCGCTAATTATAGTTTTTGTGACAAAATTATTTTCCTCGCTAAAAAAACTGAAATCCAAAAAGAAGGTTGTTTCTCCTCGGCTACCAGCATTCAAACCTTGGATGTCGCTAATAAGAGGTGAAACACTTACCAACTGCACTGTATTGCACTTCTAATGAAAATATTGAACATTTTGGTATATATTATAGTTTTAGCATGTTTTTCACCTCTCCAACTTATTTCTTCAACATTAATTATGATCTTTCGACTTTTTGCAAATTCGTAGCACAAGTTTAATTTCTTACTTTCTTCAACATTAATTCTGAACTTTATTTGAACAAGTTTAATTTTTTGCTAGCACAAGAATTTTTTTGGGTTTTTTTCCCTTCATTATTCCTAATTTGTACTATCCTAGAGGACTTTGGGAAGATGAGGCTTACGGAGATCGAACCCTGCATATGTACATTCGAATATGTAAAGGAGAGCAACTGCACTCCACTCCACATGCATAATTTTTTTGGTTGAAACATGTTATATTGGTAACTAACAACAACTTTTGAAGGACTAATAATATGTGTTATTATTCTAATTATTTGATGGGATTATCCTACCTTTTATGGAATGAGTATTTTGTCGTCATAAGCTCAAGATATATTTTAGTACGTATCACATTATAAATGACAAGAGGCATCAGTGTCATTAATGTTTAAGAGTGAGTTTGGACTTCTTCTTTTTTGCCAAATACAAAGGGTAATATAGATTCATAGCTTATTTTTTAAAAGCTTTTTTCATCATTGCTATAATAATATGAACAAAATTTGTAAATATTCAGATCATCCAAAAAGCACTAAAGACAACACATTTTAAAAAAATTCATCTTTAACGAATCTTTTAAAATTTTCAATTGCTCTGTAACGACTCTGATTTTTAGTAAATAAAAATTTTGTTAAATATTTGAATTTTATTTTTAATTACTTGATGTTTCTTCTGAAAAATTCTTTTTAATTACTAATAATCCGTCATAATTAGATTTTAGCCCTTTAAAATTATATTTCTTGGCTAGAAATCCTACTTGGCAAATAGAATGAGTTTCTAACCGAATAGTTGGAGGAACCGAACTACCACTTCACCTACTTACAATCTCCTAATCCTAGATGAACATATTTTACCATCTTTGAGCCTTATGGACCCCTCTCAACCCTAATTGAACCTTTTAAACCGAGGGAGGTAATCATTATACTTCATGTCTAGTCATTTCAACCTTACTTATCATCATTTTTCCTCTACCCATTGGATAATAGTTGTTAGGAAAATTTTTATCCCTTGGATAATAGACATTAGAATTTGCCAATGAATATATAGATTTGACAGGACAAATCATGGACCATAGGAAGCCATCATTTTGCTTCCAAAAGAAGCAAACTTAGCATTGCCATGCATGCAACTCTAAGACTTATAGCCCTAAATCTAATTAACCTTCAATACTTACTTTCCTAGATTTTCTCTAGATATATATATATATATATATATATATATATATATATATATATATATATATATATATATATATATATATATATATATATACACTTGATACAAGGAGAGAGAGAGAGAGAGAGAGAGAGAGAGAGAGAGAAGAGAAAGCCGAGGGGGAGAGGGGAGAGAGAGGTCGAGAGAGTGAGAGGGAGAGAGAGAGAGTGAGTGTGTGCATGTGTTGGTCACTCAAGCAAGCTACCTCTTTTAGACAACCTCACACTCAACCTAAGTACAATGTGACAACCCATTTCTAGACTATTTCAAGCACCACCTAGCCCTTAACCATCCTAGTTTCTACTTGTCAACTAGACCTAAGATTGACTAAACATGGGAAGGCTACACTTTGGCCTAGCTATCATTTCCTTCTTACTTGCAAGACTTGCCAACCTAGGTTATAATCACCTAGGATTGCCTTACAAACCTTAAAAAATCTCCATGATCACACCTAGGATGGATTGACAACGCCTTGGCTTGTTTAAAGGTGTGATTTGACAATACAATGGAACAAAAAAATGAGAGAAGGAGAGAGAGGGGGGGTGGCCAGGGAGAGGGAGAAGGAGCCAAAATTTTGCTATAAATAGGACCCTTCACTTGCCATTCAACTCACACCTTCAAGCTTTCAACTTCTCTCTCTAAAAATCCTTGTGTTCTTACTTTGTTCTTTCTTGTTCTTGAGTTCTTCAAGAAACTCATCCTAGGCCGCCACTAAACCACCACTCGACCACCCTTTTGATTCCAAAAGGTAGTAGTTTTAGTCAAGAACTAGTTTCGAGAGAAACCTTTCTCTTTCGAAGCTATCGTAAGATCACCGTAGGAAATTACTCCATTTGATAGCCGACTTACTTCCCATAGCCGCCCTACTGCCAAGAAGAACGGTAGATTATCCTTACTCACTTCTCTAGTATGACTAAAAGTTGTATATTACTTGTACATTTGAAATGCATGCTAGTTAATAAACTTATTGCTAATGGAGGTATGAACATGTGAAATAACCGACTTTTACTCCAATAAACATATGTTGTTTTGAACTTCCCACAAAGGAGAAAATAACGGATTTTGAAAGATAGGAATTTATCGTTCGATTGGAAGTATTCGTATTTTGATCTTTAGGATGGTTATGAGCATGTATATGTGATTACTAGGAATTATTTGTCTTGATGTGCGATAAAGCATAAATGGTCTTCACTTCAAAGGCGTCCGTACATGTGGCGTTATGCTTTAAGTGATGATTTGAGCATGATTAATAATATAGAGTTGGATGATCTTGCTAGTTTAGTTTCAAGATTACAAAGAATGATTTATGGTTATATATGTAAAAAGTCCTACCGCGCTCTAGCTGTATTCTGGTAGATAGACTATGTCGCAGCATCAGTTATATATCAAATGAAAAGATTCAGAATTGTTATCATAACAAAACGATGACCTGCTATTCCCATTGTTCGGAGCCGACTATGCATATGTATCGTTTTAAACAAAAGAACAATTACTGTAATTCAAAACAGAGCAGGCAAGACATTTCATATACAAGCCTTGGTACGGCGAATTCCAATTGTTCTGAGCCGACCATTCATATGTGTCAGTTTTAACAAAAGAGAACACCTATTGTACTTCTAACAAAGCAGCCAAGACATTTCATGTACAACCCTGGTATGGCGAATTCCAATTGTTCGGAGTCGACCATTCATATGTGTCAGTTTTTAACAAAAGAACACCTATTCAGCAAAAGAACACCTATTCAGCAAAAGAATATCTATTCAACTTTCCAACACCTAGTCCTATTCAAATTTCCAACACCTAGTCAGTCTTCAAGTTTCGGTCTTTCCAAAGAGCTTCTGTCCATGTTCTTGGTTCATCATACAGGAACCTCAGCAACAATAACACTCTGTATTCTCTAATTTCATCAGTTGTCAATGACTCAGGGATGCTTTCTCCGTGTGCAAGCTTGTCAATGATGTAGCAAACTATAATTCCACAATCAACGCTGCAAATGTTGTCATAATCAGAGTTTAGAAGGATAGAAATAGAGTGCACATGAAATAACACAGTGCATAGTAGTATCGAAATAAGATGCTGAACAAGATTAATTGGCTTACGTTCCAGGTCTTTGTTGCGGAGATGCAGGTGAGATTATTGGAGCATCAAACTTTTGCTTTTCAAAGATTGTTTCGTTTTGTGATGAGAGGATGAATGTTGGGGTATGATTTTTCTTCACGAATCCTTCAACATACATTTTCTGCATTTGCAAGGTTAAATATTTGTTTATTATTATTTTTGCGTCATTTAAGTATGGATTACAAGAAGTCTCAGTATTTTTACCATTAAACGAGCATCTTTAAGGTATGCATCTGCCTTTCTTCCAGTTGGTTTGATGGAGTTGTAATGCCTCCATTGCCCATCCTCAATGTCATAAACCAGGACAGTCCAATGGTATGGATCGTTGTCGTTCTCTTTATTACCTCCTGAGGAATTCATGGGGAAAACCAAGTAGCGATAGGCATGCTGTTTTTGAATGAGTTCTAGCAGCTTGTCATCAAGGAACATCTTTCTGACCTCATTTTTCTGGTCCTTCAGCAGGCTCTGTCAGAAGGAAGTGTTTCACAAATTACATGCGACAAAATACATACCATATACCAGTTGAGATAACCATATCTCATGGTTTCTAATGGATAATTCAAAACATAGAATTCGTGAGATATTCTTATCTCTTGTTCTTTGTGCGCAAAAACAATATATGAGAAGCAAGAGATAACAGTATTTCAGACACATAATATGTTTTTGATATTCTTATCTGTTGTTCTTAGTGAGAAAAAACAGTGCATGTGAACAAGAGATAACAGTATTACAGAAAAATAACATGTATTTAAGCAATAGATACAGAGATCAAGTGGTCATGCAAGACTAGTGCTTTACTTACCCACAATATGGATTTGAAAAATAGTATTTTACTTTCATCTCCTTGCTCTCTTTCCAATATGAATGTAAACGAATCGATGAGCTGCACACATTATTTCATGTGAGACTTAAATGCACAAAAGATTGGTAACAGTCCTGAAGAAATATAGAGTATTGGCAAAAATGAAGCGAGAGATAACAGTATCTCAGATAAAAAGTGTTGGTATCTCACAAACTTAATAAAGAGATAATGTTATCTCATCGAAAGAATTTACTGGTAGTACAATGTATACACATGCGAATGTGGATAAAGCAAGAGATAGTAATATCACAATGTAAACGTCAGCCAATTCAATTCCCAAATAAATCGAATAAACTAAGAGCTAAGAATTAATGGAAAGCGAGGGATTGATAAAGAGAACCGGAGGGGTACGGTTTGAGAAAGACAAGGAGCCTTTCTTACCGTGTTTTGTACATCTTTTTCATTCAAGATTTCTATGACTTCTTGCAAGCTTACTGTACCATCAAAGAGGTTGTTATCCTAGATAGGGATTCTGCAAAGTTATAAGACAACAGCAGTACATCAGCAATGAATATGAATCAAGAGATAACAGTATTTCAGACAAATAACATCTATTTGAGCAAGCAAATTGGTGCATTTTTACTAACCTGATGTCTTTCTCACACTCAAATATGTGATTTAAGAAGATCTTGTCATTTTTTGAGACGAGATGTGCCAGCTTTGTTGTTTCAACACCCATATATGGTAGTTCTGGAGCTGCTTTCTCTGCTTGTTTCTCTGTGCTTTTCTTCCTCCCATAGATTTGAAAATCCTCCATGTTCTTCTCTTTCCTATCTTCCCTCTTACTCACTCTCTTTGTCAACGACGATGGGTCCACAGTATGACCTTTCCTCAATCTCTTCTTCATTGTTTGTTGTGGTTTTGCTTGAATGCTTGAGATTGTGGACTTGATCATTTGGTCTATTTCTTCCTCAGTCACTTCTTCATCATGAATTGGAGATTCATGATGGTGCACATTCTCGCTTTGTTTTTGTTCAGACAAGCTGTTTTTTTGTTTCTGCAACTCTTCAATTATCTTCTGATCTTTGTAATATTGGGAAACACAATGTGCTGCAATGTCATGTAACTCTTCTGTCACCTCTTCAATTTTTTCTTCCGTTATGTCCTTCTCAACATACAACCCGCCTATTTCAACCTCATTTTCGATTATGTCTTCCTTCAACATCTCCACCTCAACATGCAGACTACAAGTTTCTTTTTCAATATTTGTATAATCTGCATTTTGTTTTCTATAGCCTGAAAGCTCATGTTGAAGGGATTCTACATTCTGGCGTAACTCAACAATCAACAGATCCCTTTCTTGGATCTTCTTGTCCCTATCTTCAATTTCAACTTTCATGACATTGTTCTCTTTTTCAAGCACCTTAATTCGTTGTTCAAGCTCTAAAATCAAATTCTTAACATCCTGGTTCTCTTCTTGAGGGCTTTCTTCTTGGGTTAAAGGTTCTTGGTCCGTAAGGTTTTTCTCTTTGACTTCGGGTTCTTTGTGTGTACCTTCTTGTTCATGCAAGACTAGAGCTGCAAACAACCCTCTCTCCTGTTCAGTTAGCTCCAATTCTTCCTGTTTGACCTTTGAGAGTAGAAGGGAACAATGAATTAAAAGAGGTAAATTCAGATTATAGATTCATGAGATATAATGTTTCAACTAAGATAGAGTTATGTCTCATTTTATTTGCAAACTGTATTTGACTGAGATACTGGTATCTCTTTTTTGTGTGTGTTTATATAGAGTTTATTGTTTGAGATAGCATTATCTCTTGATTTATTCTGGTAGATACACTATTTTTGATGAGATACCGTTATCTAGTTTTGACCATAATACATAATAAAATCCAATAGGTAATGATGCTTACCATTCCCTCTGGAAGGCTGCTCAGTGGTGCCTCCAACAGCTTAGCAGCAAGCTCATTCATTTTCCATTTCATAAATCTTGGAAAAGTTTGTTGAGCTGGTTCCATAATGTGGGTATGTTCATAGAACCAGTACTGTTTTCAATGAAAATGTGCGTCAGATGTTGTTGATATCATACTACAAGAAAGGGTAGAAGATTTTTACCAGGAGTGCAGTGGTGCAACCACCAACAATCGCCGGATTCTTGGAGTTGAGTTCGTTAACAAGATTATTGGTGATGAACATTGACCAATTGTAATTTGCACTATTTTCCAAATCCTCAACAAGCTTTAGGTAGGACCAATTCAGGTTTGGACCTGTTGTTGGGAAAAACAGTGTTCCAATGGTGTACAATGTCAGAAGACGTGCCAAATCTTTTGCAGCTTCTATCTCTGATACTTGTTTTTGCTTCTTCTTCTGCTTCTTCTTGACGGGAGGTTTCAAAATATTTTCAATTGTCACCCTCATTGTTGGAAGGTGCATGGTGCTTGCCCCAGCAAAGACTCGATTGGCAAATTCTGTGTCTGGCCTTCGCCCATGGGTTGCGATGTGGATCTTCACCGGTCCAGATGTTATTCCAAAAATGACACCAATCTCATGATCAGTCAAAGGAATATCTTTTCCTATTAGGGAAAACTTTGCTTGACCTCTCTTATATGTCTCTATCAACTTGATAAGACAGGATCAGATTTCTTCACCATTTGCTCATCAATACTGCCTTGAGTAATTGCAAACAACATGTTCGCAAAAGGTGATTTCTGAATCTGTTCGGATTGTACTTCATTGAACTTTACATCATGTAGAAGGCTTACAATGCTGTAAAGATTCGACCTACAATAAAAGTTACAAGACAATAGCAGTATATCAGCAAAAATGAGGCAAGAGATAACAGTATCTCAAAAAAATAACACCTTCAGGTTATTGTATAGAATGGCACGCCAAATAGTTACCTGTATTGCAAACGTTTTGGTTTAACCTCCTCTTCCTTCACCTCTTCTATGTCTGGTTCCTCCTTTTTTTCTTGTCTTTTTTGTCTTTTTGTTTTGCTCTTCGGTTTATCTTCTCTCTCTTCCTCTTCAAGTTGTGGTTTTGTCTCTTCCTCTTTCATTTTCTTTGTTGTTTGACTCCTTGTTTTTATGCTTTTTTCTTCTTGATGTTGTGGTTTCTTTGTAGTCTTCTTCCGGGCTATCATTTTGAATCTTTTATGTGTTCTAGGTTTTTAGGGTTTTCAGGAGGGTTTTGTATCATTTTGAATATTTTTCCTGTTAAAACAGATGAGAAAATAGTATCTTAGCAAAAATGAGCAAGAGATAACAGTATTTCAGATAAATAGTGTTGGTATCTCACAAACTTAATAAAGAGATAATGTTATCTCATCGAAAACATTTTCTGGTTGTATTTTACAACAAGGGATAAAGTAGGAGATATTAATATCACAAATAACTCTATCTGCCAGAAACATAGTGTATTGGCAAAAATGAGCAAGAGATAACAGTATCTCAGATAAATAGTGTTGGTATCTCACAAACTTAATAAAGAGATAATGTTATCTCATCGAAAACGTTTTCTGGTTGTATTTTACAACAAGGGATAAAGTAGGAGATATTAATATCACAAATAACTCTATCTGCTAGAAATATAGTGTATTGGCAAAAATGAGCAAGAGATAACAGTATTTCAGATAAATAGTGTTGGTATCTCATAAACTTAATAAAGAGATTATGTTATCTCATCGAAAACGTTTTCTGGTTGTATTTTACAAC